>NC_134710.1:41820609-42048109 GCF_043290135.1 Rhipicephalus microplus | reverse complement strand
CGGCGTCTCTCATAATCATATGGTGGTTTTGGGACGTTAAACCCCACACATCATCGAGGAAGACATATGGTGTTGTACAAACTGTGAAAGGCTGCAAGAGAACCAAATTCTCGAGAGATTCTACAAATAAAACCGAGAGAACGAAGGCAACGCATGGCAGCACGTTTAGTGTGAAAAAAGAGCATGCTATCAAAAAGAACACCAAAACCACTCAATTCATATACCTTACATAAGGACATGGTATTTAGTGAGTATAGAAATGGCACGATGAATTTTTTACAAGATATACTCATGAATTTGGTTTTTGAGGTACTCGGAAAAAAGTTATTGTTATCACACCATCAGTAGAAAGAACACAAATCTGACTGCAGCAAGCGACAGTCATTAACTGAATGAATTTACTTAAAATCTTAATCTCATCAGCACAGAAGAGAGAAGAATAACTAATTGCAAAAGAAACATCGTTAACATAAATTAAAAATAAGAGTGGGCCTAATACCGACCCTTGAGGTACTCCCCCAGTCACTTTGTACAAGAAAGACGTTCGGCTATTTACGGCAACATAACATGATCTATTAAGCAGATAACTGTGAAAGTGATTCACAGCAGGCAATTTAAACACTGGAAAAACACGCGCAGTTTTCTACGTGCTGGGAAGTGTGGAAGCGTCCAGAGTGTTGTTAAAAATTGTAGTCAGTACTGGGGCAAATATCCTTTAGTATGGCGGAAGAGGCATCATCTGGGCTACATAATAACAACGGTTTTAGGCGCTTAATGCCTGAGCAGATGAGAGCTTTTCATGCAGCGATAGACCACTAGGTGCCCTAACTGCCTAGGGCTGTTTTACTATCTGATTCCTAGAGTCTGATGCTTTATAAACGGATGAAAAATGCGTGGCAAAGCAGTCAGAAACGGCATGCACTTAACAATTCCAAGTCCAGTAGCCTGACTGACTCCCCAATTTTGCTAGACCGTTTGCGCATGTACTTCCAAAACTCAGCTGGACTCCCAGGAAGAATTTTTTTTCTATAATAATGTAGTACATGAACTGTGGTCCCGTTCATATATGGGCGTTTAGAGAGAGTTCGGAAAAAGCTGAAGTCTTCCTTCCACTTGCTGAATGGAGAACATTTAAGCCTTCTTGTGCACGGGATCTTTATGCTTCAGCCCCGACGTGGTGGTCTAGTGGCTAAGGAACTCAGCTGCTGACTCACAGGTCGCGGGACCGAATCTCGGCTGTGGCGGCTGCTTTTTCGATGGGGGCGAAAACGCTGTAGGCCCGTGTGCTCAAATTTGGGTGCACGTTAAAGAACCACAGGTGGTCGAAATTTCCGGAGCTCTCCACTGCGGCGTCTTTCACAATCAGATCGTGGTTTTGGGACGTTAAACTCCACAAATCAATCAATCAATGAATACAAGCTCGGTACAAGCCCTCTTTTTGCCTTCAGCCTGACGTCTCAACGCCCCGAAGTCCTGAAATAATGTCTATTGAGCATGTTTCATTGCTCAACTTGTAATCAATGGTTGACATGCAATGATAAAAGCCCGCATAGTCCCCTCTCTTGAAAGAAAAACTAAGAGATTGGTGTGTACGACTGCTGTAGTTCGGAGTTTCGGCACATACAGATGATCTTACATTAAGTGGAGGGTGGAATTTGTCAGGACGAACAAGAGAGATCTCGGAGCGTGAAACTTTAACGGTTTGATTGTTTGACAGACAGAGGTGCAATTGACAACTGTGTTATGTTGATGTAGAAAATTAAACTCCAGAAAATCCAAGAGCAGGCTGAACTTTTTCTTGATGAGGTGATTATAAACAGAAAAGGTCAGCATGCTCCAGTCAATTCCAGGCACATTGAAGTCACCAAGAACAATAATTTTACCCCTTATGAGACGATATCACATGTTTAATAGAAGACATGACATTATGAAAGAAGGCAGGGGAAATACTGGGTGCTAAATAGAAGCATCCAATGAACAATTTTTCTCGGCGCTGCAGGCTGATATCCAACCAGATATAGATTGTTCGAAAGATTACAAGGCTTTCCGTCTAACAGATTCCAGTGAACAACAACAACAACAACAACAACAACAACAACAACAACAACAACAACAACAACAACAACAACAACAACAACAACAACAACAACAACAACAACAACAACAAGAGAGGTTTAACATCCCAAAACCAAGATATGACCATGTGACACGCCGTAGTGAAGTGCTCCGTAAATTTCAACCACTTGGAGTTCTTAAGCATACACGTAAATCTAAGCACACAGGCTCTACAGCATTTCGCCGACAGCGAAATCCGACCATCGAGTCGATCCCGGTACCATCGGGTCAGCAGTCGAGCGTCATAACTATACGAAACAACCGCGGCGGGTGACCTTGCACAGTTTGGATTGAAGGTTATACGTCACTCGATCGACCGGGCATGATGTAACGAGTTCATAACGACTTGGAGCGCAATTTCGCCCCGCCACACGCTTGGAGAGGTAAGAATCGCCTCTGAATCACCAGTGCCCGCCCGTATAGTCACCAACATACTCTTCTGCCACGTCACTGCAGTTCAAGAGAAACTAAAGCCGTAACTAGCCCTCTTTTTGCCTCCTGTCTGACGTCTCAACGCTCCGAAGTCCTGAAATAATGTCTATTGAGCGTGTTTCATTGCTTCTCAAAACCAATTAAATATTAATGACTACATGACGGCACATCAATTTCGCTACACAAAGCCGCTCTTTTGTACAAAAACTAACGGCGACGTGCATCTGTCGGAACCGGCGCCGTAAAGAAACAAAAAAATAAAAAGAGACCCTTTCGCAAGCTTGGGTGAGTAACGCGTAAGAAAGTCGTGCGTCACTCGTCCGTGCGTGCTCATCACAGCGACTATCTGTCGGCACCTTATTAGCGTTCCCCTCTGCGCGTTTAAATGCACGACGCGCAAACACGGTCGCGGCCGCCTTTGCGGCGAACCCTACAGAATCGAAGACGAGCAGCTTCTTTGAGGCGACGCCACGCGACAGCAATTTTTTTTTGCTCCTTTTTTTTTCCAAGGGACCCGCATATTCAGCGGCGATCGAATGCGGGAACTGCGGCGTCGGTGCCTCCAGCAACTTGACACGCCGAGAAATGAATAAAGGAGGCTTTCGCGAGGCGTGACTCGCTAGTGTCGTCCCGGTGTACTTTTCGGAGTGTCTTCGTCGCACGCTCATTCATTCGTTTTTTCACGAGTCTAGGGCGGTCGGTCACAAAAGCTTCTAGCGATAGCCCAGTGCCTCGTTTTAACCCTTTGTTGCGTGGCGAAAACCTACGCATCTAAACAGCACCTACTTTTGGTTTTCTCTTATTTTACATTCAGAAAAAGCAAAAAAAAGGGGGGGCTTTTTGTTGAAGTCAGAGCTTTATTTCATAAGATACAGAATGTCCACTACAGTGGACATCATGCACAAAAGCTTCAATTCATGAAAGTTGCGAAAATTCTTTTTTTTTTCAGCCGTCGAACAGCCTTGCTCGCAATAATGAACACAAAAAAATTAGCTTTACCACCACGAGAATTTTAACGAGAAAATTTTTGTCGAGTGGAAAGGGGCTAAAGTGGTGAGGGGGGGTCTCAATTAGTGTGAAAAATTGCTTTGACTTCGCTAAGCTGGAATATTTACAGCTCATGACTACAAGAGCTTCTTTTAGCGTGCATTCAATTTAACATACCAAATCCCTATTTAATCTGTGTTATAAAAAACAAAACAAGAACTGAAGAACTTGAATTACCCGCTAAAGTAGGAGCCTAACTGCTAGAACAAGAGTGCAAGAGAAAGCGGGAGACAAGGTACAAAATAGTGTGCCAAATGAAAACCCTCTTTGTCAACTTTAGTTACAAATATGCCCATGAGCGTATTGGAGGCACCAAAGCTGCGTTGCAATTTTGTATGTGTCCACTATAGCGGACATGTTGCAGAATTGGTTGTAAAAAATTATCTTCACTAAGGCACAATATTCAAAGCTCGTGACTACAAATGATTCTTCTATAGCGTGCATTGAATAAAAAATACCAAAGCAGGATTTCATCGGTGCTATAAGAAAAAAGTCAAGAAGAACTTGACATCGGCCCAAGTACGAGTCTGTCACCCTGAAGAAAGAGTGAAAGAAAAAAGTGTGGGACCGTGCTGCGATCTAATACGGTGAACGAAAACCATTTTGCCCCCTTAAGTTACCAATATGCCCATACGAGTCTCGGAGGTACCACAGCTGCTCCGAAAACTACAGAAATTTGTCCACTGCATTGGACAACATGCAACAAAGGCTTAAACGTATTTTTTAGCCATTATCAGCCATTTCAACATGGGGCGAGTTCACTTTCATCTTAAAAGTTCCAAATCACGGGACCTCAGCAAAAAAAAAAAAAAAAAGGTATGTCGTCATACCACTGGCGAGTGCCGGGCAGTTGGTATAAAAGCCAAATTTCTGCTTGACGTCGGATAAGTATCGATATTTTTGGTTGGCCAGTGTCATTGGCGTTGGCATACGCCGTGTCTCTTCACGGTTTTCACTATTCGGCCGACATCATTACTGCCGGAAGTCAGGGCCATGATTGATTGATTGATTTCTGGGGTTTAACGTCCCAAAACCACTATATGATTATGAGAGACGCCGTAGTGGAGGGCTCCGGAAATTTTGACCACCTGGGGTTCTTTAACGTGCACCCAAATCTGAGTACACGGGCCTACAACATTTCCGCCTCCATCGGAAATGCAGCCGCCACAGCCGGGATTTGATCCCGCGACCTGCGGGTCAGCAGCCGAGTACCTTAGCCACTAGACCACCGTGGCGGGGAGAAGTCAGGGCCAGGGTCACATGTTGGAAGTCAGCCAGGGTCACAGCGACCTGCCACTCTATTATACTAACGTCATGCATGACGTTACTGCTGAGGTCACGTGACCCCGGGCTGTTGAGGTACAATAACCCTTAGGTGTGAGCCCCGCCCTGGTGGTCTAGTGGCTAAGGTACTCGGCTGCTGACCCGCAGGTCGCGGGATTGAATCCTGGCTGCGGCGGCTGCATTTTCGATGGAGCAGGCGGAAATGCTGCAGGCCCGGGTGCTAGGGTGCACGTTAAAGAACCCCGGGTGGTCGAAATTTCCGGAGCCCTCCACTACGGCGTCTCTCATAAACATATGGTGGTTTTGGGACGTTAAACCCAACATATAAATCAAATCCACCCTCAGGTGTGAGTGTCCTCTTATTTAGTCTTTAGGGACGCCAAAGCCGTACACTGAGTGCAGTACTGGATACTATGAGCGCTTTCAGCGATCTGTCAAATCACGAATATAGTCACATACAAACGTGCACAAGCGCCGTCAGCGCAGTGAATACGCCAGATAAACGTATGAATAGAACTTTTGAAAAAAAAAAAACGTTTACAGCTCAAGAGTGAACTATCCTGGAGAATAGAAATACGTTGCTGCGTTAAAATATGAATACTTCTGTATATGCATTTTCCCAGCGGAGCTGTTTGAGCTTTTCGATGTGGCGGGTAATGCCAAGTAAAACAAAATGATTTTCATGAACAAGCACGTGCTCCTATTTTTCTGGGATTTGTTTACAAAACGCGTGCGTCGATTTGGCTTGCGCAAGCTGCGATAGCTCAAATCTGTTTATTTGTTAGTATACCCTCAAGACCCTGAGGGTGTTACAGAGGGGGTGGGCACAATGTGAACGCGGCAAAAGTGATACTAACAGTAATATAACAGCAGTGAAGAAAATACGACAAATCGCAATGGTGAGAAAAAAGAAAAAAAAAAGACAACAGGCAAAGAACGGTAGCCTGCAATCACACCATAAATTGTTTTGAAACTGCTGACTTGAACAGCCCTTGGTCCTCAGGGCCAGCAATGGAAGGGGGAAGGCGGTTCCAGACCCTGCTTGTCTCCGGAAGGTTGCAAAAAGTGGTTGGTGCGGCAGATAGGAATGGCTACTTTATTATGGTGGTCGACAAGGGGTAAGAAATATGCAGGTTCCGAGATTAATTCCTTTCTAAGTACCTGATTATGGAAGACAATTTTGTGAAAGAGTGACAGACGAAATATTGTTCTTCTAGGGTCCAGATCAGGAGTAGATTTCATTAAGGTCACGCTGCCAGAACGAGCACAGTTGTTACGAATGGAGCGGGCTGAGGGGTTCTGGAAAGCTTCTAAAGTTTCAATTAACGTTGATTGAGCTGGGTCCCAAATGGCAGACGCGTACTCTAGTTTTGGTAGGAGAAATGTTTGGTAAAGCTGTAATTTAAGCTGTGGGGGTGCTTGGCGGAAGTTTTTGAGGAGGTAACCAAGTGAACGGTTAGCGTTGGTAATAATGTATGTAATGTGAGAATGTCACGATAGATCACTTGTTATGTTAACACGATGTTATTTGTAGCTATTAACCTGCTACAATTTAGTTCCATTTAATGCGTAGTTGAAAAGTTTCAGAGTGAAAGAAGAACGTGTGATTGTCATGCTTTTACACTTAGTTACGTTGAGATCCATTAACCACGTATTGCAACAATCAGAGACGCTATCAAGATCAGCTTGGAGAAGTATTTTGTCGTCTTCGTTATTTATTCTGTGGTACAGAACGCAGTAGCCCGCAAACAGTTTTATAAATGATTTCATATTACTTGCTAGATCATTGACATGAACTAAAAAGAAGTAAAGGACCCAAAACGGAACCTTGCAGTACGATTTAACTGCACAGTGATTTCAGGAACAATTATTAGCGTTAACATGCTGAGTGCGGTTAGTAAGAAAGCATTCAATCCATTTCAGAGTGTTATGGTCGATATTCAGTATGCTAAGCTTAAGCAGTAGTAATTGGTATGAAACTTTATCAAAGGCTTTCGCGAAGTCTAGAAAAATTCTATCAATAAGTATATTTTGCTATCTAGTGCGTGTGTAAAGGATAGAAGCTGGATTTCGCACGAATGATGCTTACGAAAACCGTGTTGAAACTTGGTCAAAAATGCGTTGGTTTGGAGAAATACCATGAGGTCAGAGTAGATTGTGTGTTCTGGCATCTTACAGGGAATGCTTGTTAAAGAAATTGGTCTGTAGTTTAAGGGAGAGTGTTGGTTTCCGGATTTAAAGACAGAAATAACCATCCCCATCTTGCTGTAAGTGGGCAGTGTGGCACACTGTAGAGAGTGCTTAAAAACATGTGACTATACGATGGAACAGTAGACTTCAATGTTCTTTAGAAATTTCGCCTTTATCTCTTCAGTGCCACAGGCAAAAGAGCTTACGTCGCCGGATCAAGTTAATAATTCTTTCAAATTTCGTAGTTATGTAATTCATTGAAAAAAAAAAACCTCGCTGTAATATACCTGCGGCGCCGAAACTGCACAAAATGTAAAAAAAAACATTGTGACAAGACTTTGTTAAGAAAAGAACAACTATCTTCGTTGCGCATCGCACGGCCATTGGAGTCAGTAAGTGATATGACAGTTTCTTTTATTGGGTCGATAGTTTTCTAAAACTACGATGGGTTAGTAGGCAATAACGAGGGTAGCATAGTATTAAATTAGTACCACCTGGCATTTCTGGTGGAAAAGCGATACGCGAAAAGAGCATCACGATAAGCCTACCAACGACATTGCTGGAAAGCTCAGCCGAGCGGGAGAAGCAAATTATATATATATATATATATATATATATATATATATATATATATATATATATATATATATATATATATATATATATATATATATATATATATATATATATATATTGGATGAACTTGCAGATAGCACATTTGAAAAGGAAATTGTCTTTGCTAACTTTTCGGGCGTGGCACGGCCTTCGTCAGATTATATATATATATATATATATATATATATATATATATATATATATATATATATATATATATATATATATATATATATATATATATATTGTGAAGTAACGGTGAAGGCAACCATTATTAGGCTCGGAAGATACGATGAAGTGACCTCGCCCAAGGCACAGAACTCAGGCAAGCAAAGTCCCCACAGCAGAAGAAGATGACGACCACTCATGATGATGAATATGTGTAAAGATAGATGATGTGTTTAATGAATGCCTACACTAACTCCCTCCCCCCTCCCCCCACGTGAATGCGGTCATCATGACCGCAGTTCTTGGCCGCATTTTAAAGCGATTGATTGATTTGTGGGGTTTAACGTCCCAAAACCACCATTTGATTATGAGAGACGCCGTAGTGGAGGACTCCGGAAATTTCGACCACCTGGGGTTCTTTAACGTGCACCCAAATCTCAGTACACGGGCCTCCAACATTTCCGCCTCCATCGGAAATGCAGCCGTCGCAGCCGGGAATCGAACCCGCGACCTGCGGGTCAGCAGCCGAGTACCTTAGCCACTAGACCACCGCGGCGGGGCCATTTTAAAGCGAAGATGAACGCCGCATAAAAGGCTTCATGCGGGATACGTGGACTATTTCTGGTGCCCTGTAGCGGCGGTCCGTCGGAAGAAGAACGGGTGCCACGCGATAATTCACAGGAGACGTTTGCTCCAAGACAGTGTAGGGGCCAATAAAACGTAATTGAAACTTCTCGCACAGTCCGGGAGTGCGAATGGGTGTAAGGAGGAGGACTTCGTCGCCAGGGCTGAAAGACGCGGCACGATGAGAGGCATCATATTCAAGCCATCTTTTTCCTTACTAAAACAACAGGGGATGACCAAGGACTCGCGGAGGGACGTATAATGTTCCGTTGCAGCATATCGGCTACATTTTGTTCAATGATCTCACGCTTGGATGAAGAGACGCGATATTGTCGACGGCGTACGATGGAAGTGCCATCGGTCTGGATACGATGCCTAATAATGGACGTCTGTCCCAGAGATGAGGAATGGGCATCAAACAATCTCCTATGCTTTTGTAGCAAGGCAAGCAACTCATCTGTCTGTGAAGAGGTCAGTTCTGGACTAATAGTCGCAGCAAGAACAGAAACGCTTGATGAACGTCCTATAGAAGGAAGGTCAGAACACGCTGGCTTAAGCGGGACAACAGAGACAGGTTGAGATTCAGAAACGCAAGCCATTGTGGTGCCTTTAGGAATGAGAATTTTCTCAGAAGTCTGCTTTGTAGCGTAGAGAAGTCCGGAGCCATTGTGGAATCGTGCTAGACCTGAAGCAAGGGCTATACCTCTTGCGAGACAGCGTGCAGATGGTTGGACAAACACGTCACCAGAGTCGATCACATTAGAAGTGATGGCAACTATCCGCTGATGACCAGGTGGTAGCTCGGTCTCTTCAGCAGCGAGCAAGCGAACGGGCTTGTCATCCGCATACAGGGCATAGTCAGTTTCCATCATATGAACAACATTTTCTCGACGGCAGATGGAAGCGTTCGCCGTAGACAGAAAATCCCAGCCTAATATAATCTGGTGGGCACACGAATTCAGCACAGCAAATTGTACAAAATGAAGAATACCAGCTATGAAAACACGAGCGGTGCACATAGCGGCAGGTCTAATGGCGTGGTCTTGAGCAGCGTGCAGTGTAGGTCCATCATAACGGGTGGTGACTTTTCGTAGACGTGAGCACAAAGAACGATCAATCACAGACAAAGAAGCACCAGTCTCTATTAAAGCGTCCACGTACACACCTTCTATTAAAACAGCTATCGTAATAAATGGACGCACTGGAGAAATTTCTGTCTTTTCGTTCGATGCAGCTTTTCCCCCAAAAGCTGCAGAGGTTAGTTTTCCGGGCGTTGGTTGGTGAATTGTGAGACAGGTCGCAATGGAGACGTGGAAAGGCGGAGGGGTGAGGGTGAGCGGCGTAGCGGCGGATCATAAGGACGACGTTGGAAAGCGTACCAGCTTGTCCCATCATCCCGTCCGTAGGTGTCGAGTCCACGACGCTCGTCCTGCTGACGCTTCCGACAGACGCGTGCAATGTGGCCCCGATAGCCGCAGTTATAACAGATCGGACGATGCGGCCGCCACGGTGGGTGAAAGGGCTGGCTAGTCACACTCGGAGTTAACGAAGCCAGCGGGACAGGCGTCGAGTGTGCGGGCGTCAGTTGTACCACGGGTGGTGAGCCAGCGAGGACTTGTGCGTACGTCGGCTGGAGTCGAGGTACTGGAGAGTCTACATACGCTGGCCCGGTCATGGACGCCAACTTTTACAACATGTTTTACAAACTATCAGCCATGTGAATGCGACGCAGGTGTACTGATAGCAGACTTAAGCGACCACTTGCCCTTCTTTATTTTCTTCAAGACATACTTGTCAAGACATTACCAAACTATTCAGAATACAACCATTAAATGCAGAATAATATCTGCGGACAAGATTGCGATTTTTCAACACTTAGTTGAAGGTACAGATTGGAACTCTGTGACAGCGATCAAAGATCCCGTTGCTTCATACCGCCTCTTTCTAAACACTATCAAAGGTCTCTATGACTTTGCATTTCCTAAGACAACGATTAGAAAAACCCGTAGGTCTAGAAAACCATGGATAGATTCACACCTTTTAAAAAGAATAAAAGAGCGTGATAATCTGTTTAGCGTATTTATCAGAACAAAAAACTTGGACACATTAGCTACATACAAAAAAATTAGAAATAAACTTGGCACTGATATTAAACAAGCGCGTTTTGCGTACTACGAAAATATGTTTGCTGGTATATCGAACGACTCCAGGAAAGTTTGGAAAAAGGTCAATGACCTTATGTGCAAAGATGATAAATCGGTTGTATCGGAGCTTGTGATTGACGGTGAACCATGCTCAGGTCCGCCACTTGCAGATAGGTTCAATGAACACTTCCTTAGAGTTGGTGATTGTGGGACTACTGCTGGGGAGATAAGCAATCATACTTATGTAACTAGCAACATTTCATCCTCTGTTTTCTTGTTTCCCACATCCGAATCCGAAATATACATATTGTTGCAAAAATTAAAAAATAATTGTGCATGTGGCGTGGATGACTTAAAACCTCAGCCTATTAAAGCAGTTGCCCATACCATAAGTAAGCCGCTTTCACATATCGCTAACACAATTCTTAGTTCAGGTATTTTTCCTGATGAGCTAAAGATTGCGAAAGTATCTGTCATCTTTAAAGGCGGTAATAAAAATGACCTTAATAACTATAGGCCTATCTCATTATTACCTATATTCTCTAAAATATTTGAGCAAGTTATCAACCTACGACTTTCAAATTACTTATTGCAAGAAAATGTGATAATACAACAACAATATGGCTTCCAAAAGAAAAAATCTACTGAAACAGCACTACTGGATATTAAAGAAAAAATACTTGACAATTTTGAACATAAATTGCTTACCATAGGGATTTTTCTCGACTTCAAAAAAGCGTTCGATTCGGTTAAGCACCATATTTTATTACGGAAACTCCCTTCATATGGAATTAGAGGAAAGGCTCTAGAACTTATAAAAAGTTATCTAAGCAATCGGCAACAGTACACCAGTCTCGGCGACACTAAATCAAACGTAGGTAATATCATTTGTGGCGTTCCACAAGGATCAATCTTAGGGCCTTTGCTATTCTTGATTCATATCAATGATCTACCTAACATACCGCTAACGCCCGATGTTGTTCTCTACGCGGATGACACCAATATATTCTTCGCCGCTAATTCCCTCAATCACCTTGAACAACACGCAAACCTGTGGCTGACACATCTATCCGACTGGCTTAAATGTAATAGATTAGAATTAAACACCAAAAAAACAAAGTATGTTTTATTCCGCCCACGCAATAAGGCTATCACAAGCGAGCCTACAATAAAATTTGAAGGGCAAAAAATTGAACGTGTCACAGCGCATAAATTTCTTGGGATACTTTTTCAAGAACACTTAGACTGGTCCTTACACACCAACCACGTTCGTACCAAGATTTCCAGATCCACGGGTATAATCTGCAAATTGCGACAACTCCTCCCTCAGTGGTTGAAAAAACAACTATATTATTCCCTTGTTCACTCACATCTCCATTATTGTCTTCTTGTATGGGGGAATACGACTAAAGCAAACACTGACAAAATTCACACCTTGCAAAAAAAAGCTATACGACTAATATCAGGGGTGTCATTCAGGCATCATACCGCGCCTCTCTTTAAGGAACATAAAATACTTACGGTAACCAACGTCATGAAACAAAAATTGGCAATGCTTATTTATAAACAGGTACGAACTGATCGCACAGGGTTTTATCAGAGGCATCTCCCGAGAGATCACAGTCACAACCTACGGCACAGGGTGTATACATATGAGAAACCACGTACAAATTACGGCACACAAAAACTATTGTATCAAATTTCGCATTTCTTGAACGAACAACCGATTGTAGCTTCTCTTATTGACAATACAGTCTCATATGGCATTTTTAAAAAGAAGATACAGGAACACTTCCTATTTACACAAACGTAATAACCGTCACCATCTTTGTCTCATATTCCCTGAAGTATTTTCTTGTATATATCACATTAAGGATTGCTTATGTTATCCAAACTGTGTTTCATTTATTGATCAAACATATTCCTTATTGATGTTGCTGTCTCTTGATTGTTGAAACCTTGTATTCAAGTTTAAAGTTTCTTCATGTATTTTACATGTCTTACATTAGTGTTTGTTTATGTCCTCTACAGTTTGCTTCATTTGTCGGACACGCATATGCTTTATAGATTTCATCTCCTGCGCAAATTTTCGCTCATTTATGTTTTCCTGTACATGTTTTGCATGTAGAAACATATTTATGCTTAATTTCTTATTGACTCGTTACTTTACACTGAGCACTGTGTTATTTTGGTGGGTTTTGGGTTTACAGGGGGCAGGCGCTTCGTCAGGCTTTTATGCCTTTTCGCCGGTCCCCTAGGCAAATTGTACCTTTCTTTTTTTTTTTGCTTTTGCCTGAAATAAACTTCAACTTCAACTTCAAAACTCCTCTTTGATAACATCCCGCAAAACAGTGTTGGAGGGGGGAGGTAGACTCGGTGTCATTGAGAGGCCGAAAGATTGCAGCTCTTCCCGTATAATCGCCCGGATCATGGCACGCAATGAGGCATCAGTCGTGGTAGTGTTTTCAGAGCTGTCCGGTGGTAATCGTTGGGATTCAAGTTCCTCTTGGCGCTGGCACGTGGCAACAACGTCAGCGACTGTAGTCGGGTTTTGAATGACCAAGGCATTGAACGCGACCGTGCCTATCCCTTTCAATAGATGACGAACTCTCTCTGATTCAGACATGGACGTGCTGAAACGGTGACAGAGAGCAAGCACATCCTCTATGTACGATGTGTAGGACTCACCGCATTGTTGCTTGCGAGAATCTAGTGTCTTCTTCGCGAGAGCTGAACGAACCACCGGGGGGCCGAAAATTTGGCGAAGCTGTTGCTTGAAACAGCTTGTCCAGTCTGTAATGTCTGTTTCATGATTGAAAAACCATGTTTTCGCTACGCCTATGAGATAGAAAGAAACACAGCGAAGCTTGGTAGAATCATCCCAGTTGTTAGTGGAACTCACTCGATTGAACTGGTCCAACCAATCCTCCACTTCTTCACCTCGAAGTCCGGCGAACGTAGGCGGCTCACGCTGGTGCGCGGTGATAATCCACGATGGATAGACCGCGGTAGCCGGGGCCGTGGAGGTAGACGCAGAAGCGCCGGTTGGCTCGTCCTGAGGCATGTTACCGGACGCCTGGCACAAACGACGACCTGAGCGCAGCTACAGGAGGCAGATCGGGCTGGGAGAGGACGGAAGATCGTAGAGCACACTCCACCACTTGTGATGTAACGGTGAAACAAACCTTTATTTGGCCCAGAAGACACGATGAAGCGACCACGCCCAAGGCACAGAACTCAGACAAGCCAAGTCCCCACAGCAGAAGAAGATGACGACCACTCATGATGATGAATATGTGTAAAGCTAGATGATGTGCTTAATGAAGGGCTACAATATATATATATATATATATATATATATATATATATATATATATATATATATATATATATATATATATATATATATATATATATATATATATATATATATATATATGACGTATCAAGTGATGGTTAGTAGAGGTAGAGAAGGAAGAAGTCAGAGAATGGAATAAACATGAATCGTTGCTTGAGCCCCTAAATGTACACGTTCGTGATCTGATCCCTTTAACTGAGCAACAAAATTCTCCAGAAATTGTTTACCATGATATCTTCCCAACTCGCGCTAAGCTATTACCTACAGGCATTTTAAATGGTTTATTGCAGGACCATTGAGGTACTCTGCCAACAAATGTCATTATAGCAACGGACGCATCTCAATCACATGAAAAATCAGGCGTTGGAATATATTGCCCCGTACTTGATTGGTCATTTTCACTTCGCTTACCGGACTTTCTTCCTGTCTTTCTGGCTGAATTCATGGCAATAATGTTAGCTTTGCGAAAGGTAAATATTTCCATTCCAGTCGTAGCAGTCATAACTGATTCATTATCAGTGTGCTCTTCTCTTTCCGCATCTGGTCACTCACCTATAGTGAAACTTTTTAAATCGTTGATCCCCTGTCATCTCCGAAGTATTCATTTAATCTGGACACCAGGGCACAAAGGTTTGTTGTTAAACGAAATAGCTGATTGTCTTGCGAAGGCATCCGTTTCGACACCAATTATTCCTATTTTCCCTCATACAGTATGCATTACGGTGGCGCGATTTCGCACACTTAAAATCAGGCAAAATTTATCTGACCCTGCACTGACGGCTTCTCCAGAGTACAAACACTTGTTATTTCCCTGGCGCAGTGAACTGACTAATTCAAGGGTGATGGAAGTTGTCATCACGAAATTTCGTTGCCGCGTTACCTCCCTCAATTTTTACTTGCATAGAACAGGCATATTGAATTCCACTATGTGCATTTACTGTAATCAAGAGGAAACGATCAGTCATTTTTTATTACATTGTTGCCGTTTCGATGTATTCAGGCAAAGCATACTAGCACCACCTCTTCAAAGACTGGGCTTGCAACTATCACAACCTGATCTTTCATTTGGAGCCTCTACACTGGGTTTCAGCCACAGGGATGTTTTATTCGCCATTCAAGAATACATCACTGCGACTAAACGATTTTCTTGCTAAATTGCTGTCTCACTATTTTTCTTCCTTTTTTTCTGCAAACTTGATATCGGTATTTCAAATCAAAATTAAGTTACAAAAAAAATTTTGTAGGAATGACGCAATGCTGAAAGTTTAGGGCAAATTCACCTTATAATCGGCCAATCTCCTTCTTTGGGTACGAGCCATTTGCACAGGGAAACAACAACAACAAACATGGGGTATGAGCCAGGCCACATCTCCCGGTCATCATAGCGTCACACGAGTCGACAGGATGGAGACCTGCCTGCCCCTTCATCAGTCGCTCATCATTGACGCAGTTCCTCACAAGACGCCCTTACCATACATCCACTACCGATTCATCTTCAACCTGGACACAACGACCAGCACCATGACAGAATCATCGGCTGACCTTGACATCCCCAAGTACACCAAAGCAGCGGTCGATGGACCCGTGCAGGACTGGTTCTACCTGTACGAGCTCCACGCTACCGCGGCATCATGGTCGGAACGGGAGATGATCACGAACTTCACTGACTATATCTCCGGTGAGGCATTTAAGTTTTACCTCATCCACATCTTTGAAAATGACGAATCATGGCAAAAAATCAAAGAGGAGATGATTACCCGTTTTAACGACTGTGACCAAGGCCTGATCAATGGCAACCATCTAGAGACAACCACACACTATCGTCAATTCCTGAAGCAGTCCTCAACCATTCGAAAGCCCAGCGCGAATCCACAACTGCCTCAAGACGAAGTGGCACATGAGTATACTTACAGATGGCGATGCGTATATTGGGAAAAACCTAACCGTCAAGCGCGCCTCCCTTCTGCGTGAAAGTCAGCATTTCCGAAGTCATCGCTTCAGCATATGACCCGAGACGTTGCTCAGCCACCTGATGCCCTTCACTCTTCGTCTCGCATACGTGGTTCACCACCTGGGTTTTCGTCACGCGGTTTTTCAAGCGCTCCTATCGCTCACCATTCACCTCATAAGGACGCCGCGACCTCGGTAGACGACCTAACGCTTCACGAAAGTACCCTGTCAAGCCATGCTCTTTCCGGACATGTTCATTCATCACCGTGTGGTGCACACACACTGGACAGTCGAAGCAAAGCAGAAGGCTCAGACGCATCGAACGTCGCAAGCTACCAGGCGCGAGAACCACTCGCAGTGAACTGCGAAGAAGCCGCTGAAGAGCTTCGTGTCATTTCTACGGCACCGCAGACTTGCCAAAATCTGCAGCTCAAACCTAGTAATGACAAGTCACCTGTGGTGCCCACATGCAGAGCTCACCAATTCATGAATCGAACGAATTCAGAAGTGCATGATACATCAAACCTCGTACACAGTTGTCTTTCGGAAGCGCCCGTAATGAACCCCGTCACCGAAGCCTCTGAAGAGCATGCTAGCAATGATGACGCATTGGCAACTATGCCCGACAAGCAAGACACCAGTTCACCATTAATCGGCTGCCTACAGGACACGTCAAAAACCGAAGGAAATGAATGCCCCATTCCGGAACGGGTGCCACTACAGCCATCTCTTGAGCAGCCTCAGCAAAGCAAGCAAAGCCAAGTTCATAAACCCATGCTACAACGAGAGAGACTGCAACGAGGGCATCGGCGAACGCCAAATTCAATGGAAGCGCATTCACCAGTTGAAGAACATCGAAAAATAGGATTTCCAAACCAACAAGACGTCAGATACTTTCGGACAAAGAAAAGTCGCCAGAAACGCTCCCAGCGCCTGCTATTCCGCCGACTGCAACACCACAGAAAGCGCCGAGAAAGACGCGGAAGCACTGCTTGCAAACCGCAAGCACTCAGGCATTCCATCACAGTCTGTCGAGAAGCACGCAAGCAAGAAGCATCAGGATTGCACCATTCACGGCGAAAAATACAACCCCGACGACATCCGAGCTGCCGATGCAACAAGTCGTTTCAACCTTGGTCAGCACGAACAAGAGTTCTAGCAGTACTGTCAGTATCCACGTGTATCCCGCTTTGTCCGGAACGCAACAGTCAGCCTCGCCCACCAGAGTTGTCATAGAGTTCATCGGACTGCTCCCTCGGGCTTGAAGATTTAAAGAGACTGTGGAACTCCGTCGGGACGTGATACTGAGAATTTGGACATTGTTTGTTTATGGCTTCTTCAATTTTTCGTAGGTTATAAACGGTGCCATCTTTCGGGGGGAGGGGGAATCGTGTGACGTAACAAGTGATGGTTAGTAGAGGTAGAGAAGGAAGAAGTCAGAGAATGGAATAAACATGGGGTATGAGCCAGGCCACGTCTGCCATTCATCGTAGCATCACACACACAAACACACACACACATATATATATATATATATATATATATATATATATATATATATATATATATATATATATATATATATATATATATATATATATATATATATATATATATATAGAGAGAGAGAGAGAGAGAGAGAGAGAGAGAGAGAGAGCGTCTGGCACGATGTGGTGCAACTGCTCCCCGCCCATGTTCAAGCGTTGCTCGCGCGTCTTGATTCCTAAACCGAAGTAGCATTGTGGCAGGACAGCTTGCGTAGAATCTGAGCCGCTCAGTCAGCCACAAATAAAGAACGAGTGCTCTCACGCAGCCTAAATACCATGATAACAATCAGTTTTGGTCGTCAATTGACAAAAAAACATAAAGAGGTTAAGAGAGTCGCCTGGCATCCAAATCTTTCCTTCTGGTTCCCTCCCAGTGACAGACATGAGTGGCGCTGCCGAGGGGATTTCATGCTCTTCGCGCACTACCGAATGAGCTGTGAAGCGGCTTCATCAAGTCTAATCTCCAAAGCAAAACTAAATTAAGTGTTGTAATTACTCAATTACTCAACAGTTTCTGACCCCGCGAAAATCATTCCCAGACCCAGTCTTAGGACCTCTGTGAACGGTGGATCTAAGGAGCGGTGATTGTGGGGTAGGAAGTTGGCTACTAACCTTGTCCTCCCACCCCACCAAAAAAACGAGAAAACAAAAACCGGCGGCATTCTTGTCAACTAACAACTCGATTGTCATCTGACTTGTTCGCCGGAAGCCGTAGTTATCTCCCAACCGTATGAGCAGCACGGGGACCCATACCCACCAATCGCACTATTAGAGCGTATTAAGGTGAAGAATTTGCGAATACCGGGTATTGCTTAAGGCCACGTTTAGACAAGCGGAGTGGCCTTGTTCAAGGCTGCCTTGAAGAAGAGCATCCCTCCCCTTTATGCTTTATTACTGACTTCCCCCCTTGTTACTTGTTTACTTTGTATCAGTTTTATTTTTTAAAAGACTCTTTCTGAACATTTGTGAAACTGGTAGTAAGTGCTCAACCCCAAGTTCTTCAATGTGAAAGGAGAATGCCATTCGATGCTCACGCCTCTGAGGATTATTAGCACCTGGAACATGGTCGATAGTGAGTTGTGGTGATTATTGAATGCACTTTCCACGCAAGCAATTGTAAAATGTGTTTTCATTCGCAATAAGTTTTTTTCGTCTTCTTTCTTTATTATCTAGACTGCTGGTTTTCTGGTTAGGATTTTTTGTTTTTTGGATGACCTCAAGGTACCTGTCATTCGCTGAAACCGTACGTGAAACCGTACTAATGCTTCACTCTAATACATATATTGTGCAGTGCAGCAAATCCACACTGACACAATTTTGAGCTGAGACCTTGGGTGCTCTATGTATGCTGGCCTTGTCGTCTTGTTTACGCTGCAGCAGCATTTCCAGTACGCACACTAATAAGAATGCTCACCGCAAATTTAGTCGTGTTCTGCCCCAAGTGATCTTAAATTCTGTTTTGTCTGCTGCAAACCTGCTCCAAAACGCAGTTCCTTCTGCTCCGAATCAGCTCTAAAACAGACTTTTTCCAGCTCGTAAAACTGCTTCAAGTCCTAAACTGGCTGGACCTCTGCTGTCGCGTGCTTATACTCGCTGCTTAAGCTCGTGAGCATCACTGTTGCTTTCCCTCCACGCAGCTCGGCTGCTCCTTTTATTGCGATAGCAATTATATGAACATTCTCGGCTGGATTTTGCCAACGGCGTCAGCGTGGACATGGGCGTCGCCGGCACTCACCGTATATGTATACGTAATTATATATATGAAAATGTAACAAAGAAAAAAATACAGAAAAAGACTCCGGTGCTCGGAATGGAATTTCAGTCCTCTGAATCGTGAGTGCGAGGCGTTACCACTAAGCCACCGAGGAACACGTCCTTCAACGTTCAAACGGCAAGCTATCTATATCCACCACTTACCGCTGCTGACGGGCATCTCAGGGGGAGGGGGCTATTGTGTTTTCTGCATTATCCGCAAGATGGCGCAATGAGCGCACATAGCAACATCGTGACGACGCGGTGGCCGCGCTCTCATCTCCCGCGCTCACTTTACCCCACAAAGAGCAGGGGGCAGGGGGTCGACGCTCACTCGCACGCCCTTATTTCGTGGTAAGGAAGATCGTACGTCTTGGCTGGCGTTCTGTTTTTACCGGGACGATTATGTTTTATTTACCGGGTGCTGCAATCGCTTCACAGTCTACGTTTGCGAAAAGAGCCCGCTTTTCAGCCACAGCGAAGTAACAACTGAGACGCTTATTCGCGTTCATATGTACCTGAGAGTACATTGAGTGCGTCATTTGATCGTGAGAAACGCGGGGCACCTTTCGATCTGCTGGCCATTCTGCGCGTGACCTTCCAATTTGATGCTATCGTGTTCATTGCTTCGCCCTTTGCGGCAAAGCTGCAACTTTTTTTAGACTTAAATCTCGCGGTTGATCAACAGGTGCTGGTTGCCTTAAACGACACTTTCCAAGTTTATTGATTTCTGAGTGCAGATGAAAATTAGGATGCTGCAGCGAGGCAAAATGGTGACGTGGTCTTTCAGCACATTCAAGGCGTGTGGCGGCAAGCTAATCGGTACTGATTTTTCTACGGATAGCGTTATCGATTGAAATTTCAGGTCGATGGCTGCACCATGTCGGCTTAAGAAATTAATACCAACGATGACATATCTCTCGAGCAGTGATGTTAGACGGTGAAGACGCGGGATAAACCCAGTTGGTAATAGCGACTCTCGCTGTGAAGATTTCTGCCGGCGTTACTAGGTGACGTCGAGCTGTCCATATTTCGGGTCCTTCCTAGGCGGTCTTGACTTTCTTCAACTTCGTGGCGACCGGCCCACCGATGACAGAGTAATCTGCTGCAGTGTCAACGAGAGTGCCGGCTTTGTGGCCAACAAGAAGTACGTTGATGTCGGTATAGCAGTAGCGTGAATACAAGAAAATCGCAATGGAGGACGCACGTCTTTCCATGGCAGCCATTTTTTTAATTAAATGGTATTTCTATTTATATAGAAATTAAATTCATGCTTTGAAATCAAATGGAAAGACGAACAAGGGTCCCTAGCTCGCGTGATTCAATTGTTCTATTCAGTCATCTCTGAAGCTGATAGAGTGGCAGTTGCGATTTCAATAGTCTCGCACAGCTGAGGGGTAATAAACACAGGTACACACCACCATATAAATAAACATCAAAAATGTTGAACGCGCTGTACGTAACTGTCAAGCATTTCTAATATATTACATTTGAACAATACACTTCAAAAGGGTCGGACGCTTGCAAGTGGTATCCTCCAGCCTGAGCACAAAGCGGGTGAGGACTATAGAGTTTCTTTTATTAATATGATATATAAGAAGATGCTAGCGCACAAGTATAAAGCGTCGGCTACTCCTTAGCCCTTGAGTGAATATTGAACACATATCTAACAGTAAAAATAAAGAGCAGTAAATGGAAAATAGAACACCCGAACACACATATGCAAACACACTCATACGCACATATCAAACACCAACACAAAGATATGGAAATGTTCGAAAGTCAATGAATAATGTCTTTGATAATGTATCTAGTTAATATTCAATGCAACCGCACAAAATAGCAGTGAACACGTTTGGTTCTTATGGAGGTGTATCCACTCATATGTACATGGGACACGTCATGCACTTCAGCAAAAACATATGATTAGGATGGGTGTCACATAATGCTGCTCATAATAGGTATCACATGTGTTGCACAAATAAAGGTTCACCATTTCTTAGAACTTGACAGCACTTCCGCCGTCTTCTCAAAAAACGTTTTAACGCTTTAAAGCGTATACGTCTGTAAAGCTACGGTTGGCTATGGACCCAGAAGTTTCTTTATGCTGAACGGTCTGCGGTCTGATGCCAACAGTTGCGATTTTATACGGCGTCTCGGCGTGTCATGATGTGGGCAATCTATAAGAAGGTGACATACGTATTCATCTACAAATCCGTATTCGCATTCTGGAGGTCAAGCTCTGCCAATTCTGTGTTAAAGAAGGACGAAACCATACGTTTTTGCGTGGATTACCGCCGCCTGAACAAAATGACTAAGAAATACATGTATCCTCTCCCACGTATAGACGACGCCCTGTATCGACTCCACAGCACGAAGCAATTTTCGTCGATGGACCTCAAGACGTATATTGGCAAATCGAGGTCGACGAGAGAGATCGCGAGAAGACTGCCTTTATCACAACAAACGGCCTCTTGGAGTTCAAGGCCATGTTTTTTGTTCTTTTCTCTGTGCCTGCGACGTTCCAGTGTGTTATGGACACCATGCTGGCTGGATTGAAGTGCCAGGCTTGCCTCGTGTTCTTGGACGACGTCGTCGTGTTTTCATTGGGCCTCGACGAGCATCTCATTGGTTGATCGATATGTGAGGTTTAACGTCCCAAAACCACCATATGATTATGAGAGACGCCGTAGTGGAGGGTTCCGGAAAGTTTGACGACCTGGGGTTCTTTAACGCGCACCCAAATCTTAGCACACGGGCCTGGAACATTTCCGCTTCCATCGGAAATGCAGACGCCGCAGCGGAGATTCAATCCCGCGACCCGTAACCTGCGGGTCAGAAGCTGAGTACCTTAGCCACTAGACCAACGCGGTGGGGCCCGACGAGCATCTCCGGCGCCTTGAAGCAGGAAGCTATCAAGGCTTCTGGATTCACTCTGAAGCCAAAAGGGGGGAGGAGGAAGCAACAAAAGGAAGAAGACAGGGAGGTTAACCAGAAAAACATCCGGTTGGCTACCCTACACTGGGGGATTAGGGAAGGGGACAAGAAAGACGAGAAAGAGGGAAGAGAGGGAAAAGAAAAAAGGAGGGGGAAAGACTGACAGTAATTTCACTGCAGCGTGTAGAACTCTACCGCATGTCAGAGGTGTTCACATAAGCCTGTCTTTCTCAGGAAACACAGCAGGGCTTTCACTGCCTTGTGGGCTGTCGAGGCATGTGGACGTTGCTGTTATAGCACCTGCACAGAAAGAGGCCGATCATCCAGTCACCGCATTGCGTTGGCAAGTACTTGTCTATCTGAGGCAAATCGAGGACAATGGCACAGCAGGTGTTCGATATTTTTGTCGGTGCCGCAAACATCGCACGCCGCACTGTCAGTAATTCCGATTAACGTGGTATAAGCTTTCGTGAAAGCAACTCCCAGCCAAAGGCGATAAAGAAGCGAAGCTGCACGTCGATGTAGGCCGGGTGGAGGCCGGAGTTGTTGTGCATGAAGGGTCGAGCTCGTGCAGTCTTGTATGTGGTATGCTTGGTGTGTTAAACTCAGTCAGTGTGAGACTGCGGGCCAGTTGACGAATTTGCCTCGCCGCATCCGCCCTTGAAAGCGGAATCGGAACGCTGTTAGCTTCTTTATGTGACGTGCGAGCAGCGTGATCTGCAGAATCATTGCCGGCTATATCACAATGCCCAGGTAACCACTAAAAAACGATGTCGTGGCCTTCTTTTATTAAAAGCTGGTGAAGTTTCACCGTTTGAAAAGTGCCGCTTCGCGTACGAGATCTCTCGTTCTTGAGACACATTATTATAAAGTCTGAAGTCTGTCCTGACTCACAGAAAACAGCTGTCATAGCCGATTTCCCACCACCCACTGCCAAGAAGGCAGTATGCCGATTCCTTGGTCTGTGCGCCTATTACAGGCGTTTCGTCAAAGGATTCTCACAGACCGCCGAGCCGCTATATCACCTCCCGAAAACCAACGCCAAATTCAGCTGGGAAATGGCACAAAAGGAAGAATTTTAGTAGATTTACGGCTGCATTTCATCCTAAACCACCGCCGATACTTCCACATTTCGGCAAATATGCCGAAACAGAAGTACACACCCACGCAAGCAACGTAGGACTCGGTGCCGTCCTGGTGCAAAAGACCTATGGCTTGGAAAGGGTTACCATTTATGCCAGCCGGTCGCTATCCAAGGCCGAGACCAACTATTCCACAACAGAAAAGGAGCGTCTTGCCATCATCCAGGCAGCGTCAAAGTTTCGTCCTTACCTGTACGGCAGACCTTTCAAAGTTGTGAGCGGCCACGACACCCTGTGTTGGCTAGCTAGCTTCATGGGCCCCTCAGGTCGTCTCCCCCGGTGGACTCAAAGACTTCAAGAATTCGACATTACCGTCGTGTAAAAGTCCGGAAGGAAACACTCCGATGCAGACTGCTTGCCTTGCGCCCCCGTCGATCCACCACCGCAGGACGATCAGGATGATAAGTGCTTCTTGGGAACCATAAGTGCCAACGACTTCTCTCAGCGACACCGAACTGACACGGAACTGACGGGCCCAGTGGTATACCACGAGGGCCGAACCACCATCGTCCCACAAGTATTCAGGCGAGGACTGGCATCATTTTTCTTGAAAAACAACGTCCTTGTAAAGAAACTTCTCTCCGGTCACAGCGAACTATCTCATCACTCACCTTAGGCAATGCTACCAGAAATTTTTCAGGCCCTACATGCCGACCCGACACGCCAGACTTTCTCGCACGCTCGCAAGAGTACAGGAAAAACACAACTGGCCGCGCCTTGCGGTCGACGTCTCTCGCTACGTAAGGACGTGCCAAGACTGTCAGGCTTCGGCAACCATTCCAGCATATCAGGATGGACCTTCTGGGGCTATTTCCAACGTAGACTTGCGGGAATAAATGGACCATCGTAGCTACTGACTACCTCACCCGCTACGCCGAAAGAAGAGCTCTGCCCAAAAGCAGTGCCGCAGAGGTAGCCAAGTTCTTCGTTGGGAACATCGTTCTTTGACATGGCGCCCCACATGTTCTCATCACCGACAGAGGTCCGGTGTTTACTGCTGACCTGACTCAGTCGATCCTGAGATACAGCCATACAAGCCACCACTGGACAACCGCGTACGACCCACATACCAATGACCTGATCGAGCGTGTAAGACCATCGCCGACAAGCTGGCCATGTACGTCGACGTCAAACACAAGACGTAGGACGCCGTCCGTCCGTACGTGACCTTCGCGTACAACACGGCCACCCAGGGGACGATGCAGATGGCGCCATACAAGTAAGGAAAGAACCCGGCAACGACGCTCGACGCCATGCTGCCCTGACATCGTTGACGAAAAAAAACTTCGACGTCACCGTTTACCTTCAGCGCGCCGAAGAAGCACGACAACTCGCTCGTCTCCACATCAAGAACCAACAGACGACCGACAGCCACCGTTACAATCTTCGGCGAAGCTTCGTGAAATACCAGCCAGGTGACCGTGTTTGAATGTGAACGCCGTTGCGCCGACGTGGAGTGAGTGAAAAACTTTTGCGGTGGTACTTCGGACTGTACTGGGTACTTCGACGCCTCGGTGCACTCAACTACGAAGTTGTCCCCAACTCTCAGCGGCGCCAGGCACGCCCCGAGGCCGCGCATGTGGCGCGACTTAAAAACGTTAGGGAACCCGAGAACTGCAGCTTTTGTTTTGCTCACTTTGTTGTTACTTCGTATACCATGCTATTTTTTCTTCCAAGTTCCGTTCTAATCCGTCGTGGTGAACTAGTGTATTCGTGGTGCTCGGCTTCTGACAGCAGGTCTCGGAACGGAACCCCGCTCGCGGGTCCGCATTTTAGATGGAGGAGAAAATATTTGAAGTCCATGTACTTAGTAGATTCAGGTGCACGTTAAAGAACTCCAGGTGGTGGAAACTTTCGCAGCCCTCCACGACGGCGTCTCTCGTGATCATATCGTGGTTTTGGGACGTTAAGCCCCCCCCCCCCCCCCCAATTGTTAATAATATTATTATGGTTGTCTCTTTGAACATTGGGGCGATGCTTTTTAGAGGGTAACATGGCCAAGCATGTTTATAAACTTTATTTTGATGTATTCGTGTTTCGTCCACAAAGAGCTAGGCGTTACCACGCCGCATTGCCTGAGAAGCTTCGTGATTATTTCGAAACATCCTGTGAAGAAGACTATGCGCGCTTAACGTCAACAGTCAAATTTATTCCAGTGCTTGCGCCAGCACCAGCCATGATCAGATTCTATAGCGACGGACGACTGTTCACACCGCATCGCTTTCAGCAGTGTATACAGCGTGGATTTGTCGAAGGCGCACGAGTGCGGCAGCGTCGAACCACAGACCATTCGCACCACGACGAGATTCCTTGGACAAATCAGCCACGACCTCATTGATGCTCCTCTGTGCAAACTGCGAAATATATTTTTAGACGTCCTTCAAAGGCCTGACAGCACATGCGCGTTGGAGCCCGTCAGCGCTCGGCTTTTTGGCGTGCGGCCGGGTCCTCTCCCTGTATGCTTCGTGCGCGTGCACACACACACACACACACACACACACACACACACACACACACACACACACACACACACACACACACACACACACACACACACACACACACACACACACACACACACATGTATTATTGTTACCCCATTTGTCATGTGTAACCAATCTTATGTTTCGACTTAAGTTCACCTTCCTTGACATCTACACCACTATGCACGCGCGGCTTGTTGTGGTGATGTAGGATCTTCATATGCGTCTGCCCACGCGGCAACGCACCTGTTTACTTAAGCTCATGTTTACTACAATTAATATTACTTCTAAAGCTGCAATAGCCTCTCTTTGAATATCATTCCAATTGGTTCTTATTCCATTCATTGCTTCGCGCTTGCGGCTAAAGTGTGACTTTTTGTGATGGCTCATCCCAACACAACCAGATCATTCGACACGATTATGATCAAATTAAACGAGATGGGCTTTACGAAACCAACAAGAATGGAATCGATTTCATATATATATATATATATATATATATATATATATATATATATATATATATATATATATATATATATATATATATATATATATATATATATATATATATATATATATATATATATATGTGTGTGTGTGTGTGTGTGTGTGTGTGTGTGTGTCGTCTGTGGGCGAGGTTGTTGCGTCATGGTGATGATTACAAAATTCGAGGCTCTCCGGATACTCGATGAAGTTGCACGACGATCAACCGAGCCAACGCGCACTAAGCCCGAAGGAGGGCAGGGTGCCATAGATTTGTGCGATTCTTACGGGAAGTGTTGGCAAGGCAGGCAGACCTGTGCACCTTGCGAGCCGCTCTCCATGCCGACCATTCTCCCACCTGACAACGCACTTGTGTGGCATCGCCATTTGCATTCGTGGGAGCCGCTCAGCTGGCGCGTGCATTTCCGACGGCGTCGTGTTTATTCGATCGGCACACGATCACCGAGACAGGTATACACGGCGTCTCGCCACGCGGCTGCCGGGATAAAGGAAGACGCGTGTGCGTTGGCGGCGGCTGGCGCTAACGAGCGATCATTCAGACCTGGACGCGTGAACGTCGGCCCAGCGGCACAGAGCCGGTCAAGACCGCCGCCATCGTGGCCGCCTTTTGCGCGGGCTTCCTTACAGCGCCGACGAATCCCGTGGAGCTGTACATGGTTGGCCGATGGCCCTCAATGGCTCAACTTGGTGTCGACAAAGGGGAAGGCCGGCCCCACGGAGTCTTGCATTTTGTCACGCTACAAATTCGAAATGCCCGCAAATACCGGGTAGTGCCCCGCTAATATATGTTTCCAGCTTTTCAGCTATCGCCGACAAGGAGTCGCGTTGTACTGTTGGACGACGTTGGTCTTCCCTTCGTGTATAAGGCTATTCAGACACTTCGTGCAGACTGCGTTGGTGCTGACATGTCTTTAGAGGGCGAGAATTTGTTTTTAGTAGGATATACATAAGTTATATGCAAGCTGACGGAACAGGCAGGTGCTAAAAGGCAGAACTTTTTCTTTTGCTTTAGCTTCATTCGCTCGCTAGTCTTGTTACGTCGTTAAAGCCGATTGACTACTACGAAGGGGTCTATTCAAATCAGAAGAGTAAAAAAAAACAACTAAGTGACAAGAAGAAATAGCCTGCCAAGTGCGTGATACCATCACTGTCCAACCGATATAACAAATAATTCTCTACAGATGCATCTCGATAGTTATCTTTTTGTAGTAGCAAAGACGAACAAGCTGTGATTGGTATTATTGTTAGTTAGCTCTATCTCCAACAGTGACAGAAAATTATTTGACATAATTCGAAGACATAGCAATGTGCGCGTGATACAAACATTGCATTTTATTTAGTGTAAGTGTCATTTTCTGAAGCACCAGTGTTTTCTGCGCCTGACCCCGTTTGAAACTGCTCCCAGAATAGCAGCTGGGGCAGAATTCCCCGCGTGATTCTTTCGTAATTGCTATTTACTATAGGCAAGACTTTGCTCGTGACATGGCCCACATCAGGATTCGCTGAAAATTTTTACAGCTTTTCTTGAACATTGGGGAAAAGGGGAAGTGCTTGCTGATAAGACAACTTTGAGGAGAAAAGAATTCGGCAGATCCCGCGTATACCGTGCATGAGAATCGATGTCATGCAAAGCATGTGGAGGGAAGCTGACTATGGTGCAACTTTTTCAGAGAAACGTTACGAAACGACGCTAAGCATATGCGCAACTGTTATACGCAAAGACATGTATGTTGAACAATCGCATATGTTTCATGTCATAGTTAAAAACGGCGCAAAAAGTACGGGACACAAAATTATGGCAACACAAGGACGAGCGCCGGATTCACAAGTAGTTTTTGATCACGCCGACTCACTCATATATACAGGCATGTGGTCACAAAAAACAGTTGACACAACACACAAAATTTTACCATGGATTCCTATTTAAATAAGATATTTCTTTTCATTGCAGGGTGATAGATGAATCTCTGGTACATAAAAAGTTAGTGTTAGAAATGTAGAAAGCCTCCTTTATCTCTCGAGTTGTCTGATTATTAATCTTGACGATGATGCTACTTTTTTAGGGGCGAAGCTCCTTAGGGCGTGGGCTGTGCGTCCCCTGTAGCCTGTATGTAGCCACCTCTAGTTTAGTTCTTGCAGTGTTCACTAGATGGCGGTACCGTCCCCTGTATGTAGCCACCAAGGAGGATACATAAAACTTGCTGGAGTGGAAGGGGCGCTGTGCGAGTGAAGCCTGCCGCCGCCATCTTGCCAGTGGCAAAAAGCGTGCTCAGCGCCATCGCGAGCTGCTGATGTCGTCCGTTCTTGTTTCACCTTGTCAGCATGTAAAGACAAATGGTTTACAATGGTTGCCTCTTGCATCGTTTACGGATGTGCCAACAGGTTGACAAAAGGTTGTGGCCTCACATTCCACCTGTACGTACACGAAAACGTCTTCGACATAGCCATTCCGTGCTCGTTACTAAAGGCGCTATTGCTGACGCGATCTAAGCGTGCAAAACATAACAGTCCGGATTTGTTTTACAGGTTTTCTAAAGATCCCGTAACGCGGAGCCTCTGAGAGTGGGCCGTTCGCCGTGAGAAGTAGAATGCGAAAGACTGAGATCACTTCGCTCTGTGCACTTCGCGCCAGAGTGCTTTGACCACCTCTTTGACATTGAAGGGAAGCTTGTGAAATGGGGCTATGAAGTGGAATTGAAGGCACTTTAACGTGAAGAAGAGTTGTGGCTCGGAAACAAACTTAAGAAAGTCCACGTCCAATGGGAAAAGCAAGAAAATGAAGGTATGATATGCTGTACAACTGATCGAGTGCCTCAGTTACCCACGCTTTTGACTTCTGCGAACAAAAGCTAAAGCTGCCGCAATTCAAGGGTGCCAGCACAAGATCTACGTTTATTAGAACTTTTGATCGCTTGTATGGCAACTTAAACTCCAGGAAACCGCTGGGAAGGTCGTACAAAGCGCCCCTTCGGCAGGGGAACAAATCATTCTGGAAGTCGTTTTTTGCGGAGACTCGAGCGTACATAAACGGGCTGAGAGATCCGGCAGTGACAGAAGGACTGAAAAAAAAACGGATTCATTGGTTTTTGGACACGCATGGCAAGCACAGAAAGAATGCCTGACAGACTTGTCAGCCAGGGTTAGCTGAAATACTTACTGACACACAAACTCAGTCAAGACTATACCGAAAACTTCTTTGAATCAATACGTGGATGAGGCGGCCATAACAACAACCCAATAGCTTCGCAGTTTATGTCTGCATACAAGCGTCTATTGGTTCAGACGGAAGTCATGTCTTCAAGTTCTAGACACTCCCAAGATGTTCTCTCCGTATGGAATGCAACGGCTACTGCAGCCATGGTAGATCCAAGAAGTAATCTCACTGACATGCGCAAGGCCTCAGTCCTGCAGCACGATGACCACGACAATACGCATCGCATTGACTAGCCCGAAAGATTTTCTGCTTTTGTCGGTTCCGTGGTGCCATACATAGCAGGCTTCATTGTTCGAAAGGTCGAACTGCAACTACCTGTGAAGAGTGCATAGCAGCCATGCACTCAGATCAGCTGACACCTTTAATTAAATGTAAGAGGCGAGGTGGTCTTGTTTCCCCATCGCGAGATGTCATTAGCCTCTGTAAAGAAGTCGAGGACTGAGGCGGCTACAGGCTGAATGTGATTCCATCACAACGGTGAAGTCAAGAGCAAAACACCTCCTCCTGAAAGTTCTATGAGCTTCCTCCGAGAAAAACTGGTTCCATAAACTAGAGCAGCACGTCCTAGACTTTGATACGCTTGATAATCAGGTTTACAGTTTGTGCAGGCAAATCGCCGAACAATGCGTAAAAGTGAGGATACAAGACATGACGAAGGGAAAAAAAACCGAGAATTGGTCAAAAGTAAGGTGGGACCACGTTTGACAAGGGCAATCATTTTCAACCATCAGTAGGGTACCTATGTTTTCGATGATGTGTTTGCTTTAGGCATTGCTATTTGATGCATATGCACTTTGAGTTCTGTACATGCCACTTGGCTGCATACAAGTCGCAATAAACATTTACAACCAGAATTACTTGTTTTCGTTGCCTTATAAACACACGAGTCACTTCACCCGCAGCGCGATGAAGCATAAATTTGCAGCTCTCGGCTCTTTTCTGCCACTGGCAACATGGCCGCCGCACGCTCCGCGCGGCTTCACTCTCTCTCGTAGCGGCGCATAGGCGGCTTCCACTCGAGCAAGTTTCATGTATCCTCCTTGGTAGCCACCTCTAGTTTAGTTCTTGCAGTGTTCACTAGATGGCGGTACCGTCTCCTGTATGTTCCTAGTAGTACATCAACAGGCCCAGATGGCATTCCAATTAGGCTGATAAAAACATTAGGTCCGAAGTCTAAGCAGGCTCTGAGAGAGGCAGTGAGTACAATAATAATCGATGGTGAAGTTCCCGATGGATGGAAACTTAGCAGGATGAGCATGATCTATAAAGGAAAGGGGGACAAAGCTGACATAAACAACTACCGTCCTATAACAGTGACATCAGTGGTCTACAGGCTGGCGATGCAGATTATAAAGGAAAGACTGCAGGCGTGGATAGAGGATGAGGGGGTGCTGGGGGAACTGCAGAATGGGTTTCGGAAACACAGGAGGTTGGAAGACAATCTGTTCTCACTGACGCAGTGCATCAAAATAGCAGAAAAAGAACACAGGCCCCTGTGGCTAGCATTTTTGGATATCAAGGGAGCGTACGATAGCGTGGTTCAAGAGGAATTGTGGGGAATACTGGACACACTAGGCGTGGAACATGTAGTCACTAATCTTTTAAAGGGTGTCTATAAAGGTAACAAGGTAGTTATAAAGTGGGAAAAACAGGTATCCAAGCCTGCAGAGGTAAAACGGGGGCTTAGGCAGGGGTGCCCCCTGTCACCTTTATTATTCATGATGTACCTACAAGGATTAGAGGCAAAATTAGAGGGAAGTGGACTGGGCTTCAACCTCTCTTTAGTCAAACAAGGAAAACTTATTGATCAGGCACTACCAGCATTAATGTACGCAGATGATATAGTGCTAATGGCCAACAACAAGGAAGATTTGCAGAGATTGATGGACATCTGCGGTAATGAGGGAGATAGGTTAGATTTTAGATTCAGTAGGGAAAAATCAGCAGTCATGATTTTCAATGACAACGAAGGTAGTGAGCTTAGAATACAGGAGGTCACGCTAGAGATAACAGATAAATACAAATATTTGGACGTATGGATAAGCAATGGGACCGAGTATCTGAGGGAACACGAAATATACGTGACGACTAAAGGTAACAGGAATGCAGCAGTCATGAAAAATAGGGCACAGTGGAATTACAATAGGTATGATGTTGTGAGAGGAATATGGAAAGGGGTCATGGTTCCTGGGCTGACGTTCGGCAATGCGGTCTTGTGCATGAGATCAGAAGTTCAAGCAAGATTAGAAATTAAGCAACGTGGAATAGGTAGGCTTGCTTTAGGAGCTCACGGGAACACACCAAATCAGGGAGTACAAGGTGATATGGGATGGACATCATTTGAGGGCAGGGAAGCTAGCAGCAAGATAAAATTTGAGAAGCGATTGAGAGAAATGGGGGAAGATCGTTGGGCTAGGAAGGTTTTCAGCTACTTGTACATGAAAAATGTCGATACAAAATGGAGGAAGCGAACCAGGAAGTTGACTGGTAAATACTTAGAAAACAGCAGGTGGCCAAACCAAAAAGAACTATCGGTCAAGAAGAAAGTGAAGGAAACGGAGACTGACATGTGGAGAATGGGCATGATTAAGAAGTCCGCACCAGAGATCTATCGAACTTTTAAGCAGGAAATTGCCAAGGAAAGGATCTATGATAATACTCGGGGTAGTTCTCTACTGTTTGAGGCCAGGACGGGAGTACTGCGAACCAAGACATATCGGGCCAAATACGAAGGGGTCGACACAGTATGCAGTGCGTGTGGAGAGGAAGAAGAAACTGCTGAACACTTGATAATGTTCTGTAAAGGGCTTCACCCTATAGTTCAGGATGATGGCGCAGAGTTTTTCAAAGCACTAGGATTTAGGGACAGCGAGGGCAAAATAGACTTTAAGCGGGTAGACTTAACTAGAAGGAGGTTATCTGATTGGTGGCTAAAGTCAAGGCACGAGTGAAAATTAAACCCTTCACTGCGAAGTACGAATCCTCAACTTCATTATTTAAAGAAAAAAAAAAGATAGATGTAATGGTTAGTTCACTAAGTATCACGGCTAGGTGGCGTTAGCCGCCGCCCGATCTAAAGGGTACGGCCACATCCATCCATCCTTCCATGTAGCCACCTCTCGTTTAGTTCTTGTAGTGTTTACTAGATAGTGGTACTTGTAGCTGATGATGAAAAGATGCAAGATGTTATAAACTAGAAAGCGGTACTTGTAGTTGATGAAAGACGCGAGATCTTATAAAATAGGAATGATGTCACATATGGCGCGTGTCATTGGTTGAAGGCAATCGTTCGATTTAGTGCGGCGACGTACGCTAGGGGGAGCGTTGTAATAAAATCCGTTCGCTGTTGGCGCGCGCTCGGACTCGCCGGATGGATAAGGCTGCACAGCGGAGAGAGCGTAAGGCGGCAGCAGCGCGCGCTCGCAGACAGAATCCCGATGTGCGAGCGCGCGAGGCAAGGGACATCGCAAGCCATCCATCGTCTAAGAACAAATAAAAGTTGATTTGTGTATATACACACACAGCGTTTCTCACGTCTTTACATGATGATCGACTGGGCGAATTACACGGAAGATTCACAGTTTACCGATGAATCCCTCCGGAGCTTCGCCCATTCATCATCATTCACCCCGTGAATATGCCGTAATTTTTTTCAAATTAAGGGGCGCACACACACTCCCCGCAATGCGCACCAATTTGTGAAAGGGTATCGATGCCACAATCGGCCTCGCGTTCCCTAAATCTGAGATTGAGGCACCTACCGGTTTGTCCTATGTATATAGCGTTGATTGATTGATATGTGGGTTTTAAAGTCCGAAAAACACCATATAATTATGAGAGACGCCGTAGTAGAGGGCTCCGGAAATTTCGACTACCTGGGTTTCTTTGACGTGCACCCAAATCTGAGCACACGGGCCTACAACATTTCAGCCTCCATCGGAAATGCAGCCGCCGCAGCCGGGATTTGATCCCGCGACCTTCGGGTCAGCAGCCGAGTACCTTAACCACTAGACCACCGCGGCGGGGCTATGTATATAGCGTCACAAGAAAAGAAAAAAAAACATAACCCGTGCAGTGATGCGCTGTTCACAAGTTTACGATGGATCTCAACCAACTGGCCCAACTTACCGTCTTACTGCTGTACGAACTATTTACGAAAATATCAGCTAATAGAGTTAAGGGCACATTAGAGTTGTATCAAGCAAAATACCAAGCACGATTTCGTACAGGCTACTCCGCAATAGACCATATTCATTCTATCAATCATGCAAAAGAGAAATACGCGGAATAGAACCAACCCCTATACAAATCTTTCACAGATTATACGAGAAGGCGTTTGACTCAGTCGAGACATAAGCAGTAATACAGGCACTACCATCTACGAATTCTACATGAACATACTGGAAGAAATCTACAGTGGATCGACAGCTACCATAGTTCTCTATAAAGAAAGCGACAGAATCACAATAAAGAAGGGTGTAAGGCAGGGAGACACGATCCCTTCAATTGCTATTCACCGCGTGTTTACAGGAAGTTTTCAGGCCCTAGAATGAGAAGAGTAAGAGATAAGAGTTAATGGAAAGTATCTTAGGAACCTGCGATTCTCTGATGACATTGCCTTGATGAGTAACTCAGGGGACGAATCACAGCTCATGATTACTGAACTGGCCACCGAAAGCAGAAGAGTAGGTCTTAAAATTAATATGCACAAATCCAAAGTAATGTGCAACAGTCTCGGCCGAAAACGGCATTTATACACGTGCAATCGAATATTTCAGTGTTATCACTAGCGGCCGCGTAGGTTCCAGAACAATCTGTAATGTTCGCGAAGTTGGTGCAATCTTAACAAAACGATCTACTACATTCCTGAAGCTTCTCGAAACCTGCTGGCGTATTCAGTTAGCGCCGAGAATTACGAACAGTGTAATGGGGCGACAACAGAATGTAAGGAAGGAATGTCGCAGTATACACTGTCAAAACACGTGTGGCGTATAACCGCGCACAATGGCCCGTTGTGTCTGCAGGATGATCATTAGATGTGTGGTTTAACGTCCCAAAATCACCCTATTATTATGGGAGACGCCGTAGTGGAGGGCTCCGAAAGTTTCGACCACCTAGGGTTCTTTAACATGCCCCCAAATGTGAGCGCACGGGTCTACGGCATTTTCGCCTCCATCGAAAATGCAGCCGTCGCAGCCGGGATTTGATCCCGCGACCTGCGGGTCAGCAGCCGAGACCTTAGCCACTAGAACACCGCATCGGGGACGTGTCTGAAGGAAAGGGGTTGACGTCGTACGTGATGGGATCTTCACATTATTCATTGCATGGCCAGCCAGTCCCAATTGACAAACACTCTTGCCCTCCCATGTCATGATTATCATGTTTGCACCAGTCATTTACCTTCGCCATCTATTCACGTCACGTAATACCGAATTTCGTATATGTGAAGCTAGTGAAACGGCCGCGAGCGCATCATGAGTGTCGCATGTAGTCATGTTCTTACATGACACGCATGTAATGATTATCATGTTTGCACCAGTCATATACCCTAGTCATACATTCCCGTCACGTAACACCGAATTTGGCATGTGTGAAGCTAGCGAAACGAACGCAAGCGTACCATGAGCGTATGGCGTGTAGTCATGACGTTCATGACATGCGTGTCATGATTTCCACGTTAGGGTCTGTCACCTATGTTCCCCATGCAGTCATGTCATACCATACCAGTTTTGCAATATGAAAATGTGAACGAAACCACCGCAAGAGCAGCAAGACCTTGAAATGTATATCATGACATTCATGAGTCATTACATACAGGTCATTATTTTCATGTTATGACTAGTCACTTATGCTCGTCATACAGTCATGTTATGCCATAGCAATTCTGGTACCGATACCGTTATCGAAACGGCCAGCAGAGCTAAAAGTCGTAGGCGTAGATAGATAGATAGATAGATAGATAGATAGATAGATAGATAGATAGATAGATAGATAGATAGATAGATAGATAGATAGATAGATAGATAGATAGATAGATAGATAGATAGATAGATAGATAGATAGATAGATAGACGTTCTAGCTGTTTACACGAAATTACCTTAAGGACGTTGTCCTCCAAACAGGTAGCTTATGCCTGTAATGCCCAAACGTTTATTTGCGCATCAAAAAATATTAAAATTTGTTCATCTTTGTATATGGTTGAACAATTCCACAAGAGATACAACACTGAAACGTTAATTAAAATCACGGTGAAGTAATTTAATTACTACAGCAATAATTTATTAGTTGGTTTACTGACCCTCTCCAAAGTGAAAAAAAAATTACTAGCTTAATGACAGTAGTTTCTGCAGGGAAATTGTAAGACGTCACAACATATGGTACAGTCAACTTTATAAATCCAAAATTCACTTTAATCCGAAAAATCTCACGGCGACAAGCGTGGATTTCTTGCGCTATTGAAAATCTCAATTTTAACGAAAAGAAGCTCCGTCCATTACGCGAAAACAACCAAATAAACAAGAAAGGGAAGGTGGGTGTTGTGTCGGAGACAAACCACCCCCGAAGTTACAGAGCACCTTTCTTTCTCCGTCTTCCTTTTTTTCGCCGATGGTACCATGAACCAGTACACTGTAGCATAAACTATCATTATAGTACCCCGTATCCATGCCATTCACACACCACATCGATATATTGAAATGTAAAAAAAAAGAAAACACACATACAAAAGTAAGAAGTGTGTCGGTTTGTCGACAGACTGAAGCGCGCCTAGTGTGGATTGCTCACTGCGTCGGCTGCTAGGCTAGCTTGTGTGTGTACGTCATGCTCGTCCGCAAAGGGCAGCTTTTTCCCACTCGGATAGCGTAAGAGTACCAGCTTGTATGTACGTTTGCTTATAGCAATGTTTACAGCAGCGTTTGACCTTGCTCGGTTGTATGCCCCGCCACGGTGGTCTAGTGGCTAAGGTACTCGGCTGCTAACCCGCAGGTCGCGGGATCAAATCCCGGCTGTGGCGGCTGCATTTCCGATGGAGGCGGAAATGTTGTAGGCCCGTGTACTCAGATTTGGGTGCACGTTAAAGAACCCCAGGTGGTCGAAATTTCCGGAGCCCTCCTCTACGGCGTCTCTCATAATCATATGGTGGTTTTGGGACGTTAAACCCCACAAATCAATCAATCAATTGCTCAGTTGTATATGTGCTGCAATAAATCAGCTCGCGCATTTGACGAGAGTGCTGTGTATCGTCGTTGTAGCCTCCGTTCGCCAGTGTCATGTCGGTGTAGGTATACCGCTTTTTAGCCGAAGCTAAAATAAAGCTATTGTGTGAATGCAGCGTTTTAGCGACTCAGGGATAAACGAAGTTTTGCATTGTTGTTAGGTGTCCAATTGTGGCACTGTTGCTTACCGGTTATGTGACGAGCTTTAATTGTGCTTGAGATAACCTATTATTGTACGTTCCTGGTCCACGACATTGCTGTCTAGTGAATTCTGACACTTCGGTACTTCAATTGAACCTTAAAGAAAGCAAGAAAAAGGAATGGGACAGAGGTAATTCAGCTGGAGTTGCCGTGTGCAATTTTCACATTGGGCGAAATTTATACAGACACACACATTTTCTTACAATTGGTTTCGCTTAAAAGAACCCAGATTGTCAAAATTAATCCAGAAAGTGTGCCTCGCATATGTGGTGAAATTTCACGCAGAACGTCATCTTTTTTTTTTGCATTATCTTGAGCGCTTTTGTGGCGTTTAGACAAACTGGAGGAAGGAGCGCACACGCATTAGCTTGAAGAAAAAAAATTGTTTTGTCCTATCAAGTAATCGTATTTTGCTGAATCATTGTGATGCAGATAATCAGTCTAAAAAACTGCGGGCTTAACTGTTAGCTTTTGATACTGTTATAGAAGTAAGAAAAAGTGCACCGAAGCACTTTCAATCACGTAGCTTTCTTGAATAAGCTTATGAGATCTCCAACATTTATTTAATGAAGAACTGACTCTGACGAAGACGCTGATGCCTTATATATATATATATATATATATATATATATATATATATATATATATATATATATATATATATATATATAAGGGAAAGAAGTGTATACCTAAGGGCTCGTTTTTCCGTGTTTTTAACACAATAATAATGAGATATAACAGACAGTAATGCCAAGGAATGTACAGGGGAAGTTATTAACATTAATGGAATGTAAATAAGAAGAAAGAAAAGTGGATGAAAAAATTACCAACTGTAAGCAGGAATCGAACCTACGACCTTCGAATTACGCGTTCGATGCTCTAACCACTGAGCTATTACAGCGGCCCTCTCTCCATCCACTTTTTTGGGTTTATCTGTGAATTTAGAAGTAGGAGTGACAGTCAGCGCCATCTATAAGCCAAACAACGAGTGTGAAAACACTCTTATGCGCATGTTTGGCGTCACGTAGCACGTGAACTTATTATGAGCGGGCAGCTGATTAATTGTCCCTCTTATACAACCTAAACACACCAAGTCTGCCAGTACGAGACCCTCGTTCAATGAAAATAAGGGAAAGAAGTGTATACCTAAGGGCTCGTTTTTCCGTGTTTTTAACACAATAATAATGAGATATAACAGACAGTAATGCCAAGGAATGTACAGGGGAAGTTATTAACATTAATGGAATGTAAATAAGAAGAAAGAAAAGTGGATGAAAAAATTACCAACTGTAAGCAGGAATCGAACCTACGACCTTCGAATTACGCGTTCGATGCTCTAACCACTGAGCTATTACAGCGGCCCTCTCTCCATCCACTTTTTTGGGTTTATCTGTGAATTTAGAAGTAGGAGCGACAGTCAGCGCCATCTATAAGCCAAACAACGAGTGTGAAAACACTCTTATGCGCATGTTTGGCGTCACGTAGCACGTGAACTTATTATGAGCGGGCAGCTGATTAATTGTCCCTCTTATACAACCTAAACACACCAAGTCTGCCAGTACGAGACCCTCGTTCAATGAAAATAAGGGAAAGAAGTGTATACCTAAGGGCTCGTTTTTCCGTGTTTTTAACACAATAATAATGAGATATAACAGACAGTAATGCCAAGGAATGTACAGGGGAAGTTATTAACATTAATGGAATGTAAATAAGAAGAAAGAAAAGTGGATGAAAAAATTACCAACTGTAAGCAGGAATCGAACCTACGACCTTCGAATTACGCGTTCGATGCTCTAACCACTGAGCTATTACAGCGGCCCTCTCTCCATCCACTTTTTTGGGTTTATCTGTGAATTTAGAAGTAGGAGCGACAGTCAGCGCCATCTATAAGCCAAACAACGAGTGTGAAAACACTCTTATGCGCATGTTTGGCGTCACGTAGCACGTGAACTTATTATGAGCGGGCAGCTGATTAATTGTCCCTCTTATACAACCTAAACACACCAAGTCTGCCAGTACGAGACCCTCGTTCAATGAAAATAAGGGAAAGAAGTGTATACCTAAGGGCTCGTTTTTCCGTGTTTTTAACACAATAATAATGAGATATAACAGACAGTAATGCCAAGGAATGTACAGGGGAAGTTATTAACATTAATGGAATGTAAATAAGAAGAAAGAAAAGTGGATGAAAAAATTACCAACTGTAAGCAGGAATCGAACCTACGACCTTCGAATTACGCGTTCGATGCTCTAACCACTGAGCTATTACAGCGGCCCTCTCTCCATCCACTTTTTTGGGTTTATCTGTGAATTTAGAAGTAGGAGCGACAGTCAGCGCCATCTATAAGCCAAACAACGAGTGTGAAAACACTCTTATGCGCATGTTTGGCGTCACGTAGCACGTGAACTTATTATGAGCGGGCAGCTGATTAATTGTCCCTCTTATACAACCTAAACACACCAAGTCTGCCAGTACGAGACCCTCGTTCAATGAAAATAAGGGAAAGAAGTGTATACCTAAGGGCTCGTTTTTCCGTGTTTTTAACACAATAATAATGAGATATAACAGACAGTAATGCCAAGGAATGTACAGGGGAAGTTATTAACATTAATGGAATGTAAATAAGAAGAAAGAAAAGTGGATGAAAAAATTACCAACTGTAAGCAGGAATCGAACCTACGACCTTCGAATTACGCCTTCGATGCTCTAACCACTGAGCTATTACAGCGGCCCTCTCTCCATCCACTTTTTTGGGTTTATCTGTGAATTTAGAAGTAGGAGCGACAGTCAGCGCCATCTATAAGCCAAACAACGAGTGTGAAAACACTCTTATGCGCATGTTTGGCGTCACGTAGCACGTGAACTTATTATGAGCGGGCAGCTGATTAATTGTCCCTCTTATACAACCTAAACACACCAAGTCTGCCAGTACGAGACCCTCGTTCAATGAAAATAAGGGAAAGAAGTGTATACCTAAGGGCTCGTTTTTCCGTGTTTTTAACACAATAATAATGAGATATAACAGACAGTAATGCCAAGGAATGTACAGGGGAAGTTATTAACATTAATGGAATGTAAATAAGAAGAAAGAAAAGTGGATGAAAAAATTACCAACTGTAAGCAGGAATCGAACCTACGACCTTCGAATTACGCGTTCGATGCTCTAACCACTGAGCTATTACAGCGGCCCTATATATATATATATATATATATATATATATATATATATATATATATATATATATATATATATATATATATATATATATATATATATATATATATATATATATATATATATATATAAGGCATCAGCGTGGCCGATGTCAGTGCGTCCGTTTCCGTATAACGCGTTAAATAATCCACGCACACTATAACATATCGGTGGCCCGATGGGGTCTTAGGAAGGGGTCCGGGCAAGTTGATGCCGACTTTTTCAAAAGGGGATGTCGGTGGAGGGATGGGCTGCAAATAACCTGCCGGGGCAGTGGTGGATCGCTTGTTGCGCTGACATATAGCGCAGCTGGTGACGTACTGTTTTGTGGTCTTCCACATTTTCGGCCAGTAGAACCTCTCACGTAGTCGATGTAGGTACGTGTGAAGCCGAAATGACCGGATGTTATGTCATGGTGCGCAGAACGAAGGACGACCTGGCGCAGGCTTTCCGGCACCACTAGAAACAACGGGAGGCCATCAGCTGAATAGTTTATTTTTTGTACAGCAAGCCATTTGAAATTTCAAAGTGCTTGTCGACGGAGATATGTGCAGTTTTGAGCAAGGGTTTCAGAGTAGGGTCGCGCTGCTGCTCACGTTTTAAGCTGCTGGTATCGGGGAAGTCGGACGAGACAGAAACTAAATAGTCATCAATGTCATTGTCGTCAGCATTGGTGTGTACTGAAGGAAGGCGCGATAAGCAGTTGGCATCTGTGTGACATCGTCCGCTCTTATAGGTAACAGAAAAGCTGTACTCTTGGAGGCGCAACGCCCAACGAGCCAGCCGGCCAGACGGGTCACGAAGTCTCACAAGCCAGCATAGTGAGTGGTGATCGGTCACTATTGTGAACTCGCGGCCATGTAGATACGGTCGGAACTTCTGAATGGCGAAGACCACTGCTAAGCACTTGAGCTCGGTGATGGTGTAGTTCGTCTCTGATCGGGTCAGTGTCCGACTGGCATATGCTACGACGTGCTGGCGGCTGTTGCAGAGTTGGACCAGCACAGCACCAACACCTAGCCCACTAGCATCAGTATGAAGTTCAGTAAAAGCATCAGGATCAAAATGCTTTAGGATGGGTCCTGAAGTCAATAAAAACTTTAGCTGTTGAAATGCAGCCTCACATTTATCATCCCACAAGTACGGTGTGTCTTTATGAAGAAGGGACGTCAGTGGGGAGGCAAGTTGTGCGAAGTTCTTAATAAATCGGCGGAAATATGAGCACAGACCCAGAAAACTTCGCAGGTCCTTCACTGTTCATGGTGGTTCAAAGTTGCGAACCACTGCGGTCTTCTGTGGGTCTGGTCACACGCCTTCTTTTTCCACGAGAAAGCCTAATACGAGGGCTTGACGTTCTCCAAAATGACACTTCTTTGATTTTAAAACAAGGCCAGCTTCGCGTAAGCATTCAAACACAAGCGACAAGCGGTGGTTATGCTCTTGAAAAGTCTTGCCGTAAATAATCACGTCATCTAAATAGCACATGTAAATTTCCCATTTTAGTCCACGGAGTACTGTATCCATAAATCTCTCGAATGTCGCTGGAGCATTGCACAAACCAAAGGGCATAACGTCGAACTCAAAGAGACCGTCTGGTGTTACGAAGGCCGTCTTCTCTTTATCTGAGGGATGCATAGGAATTTGCCAATACCCAGAACGCAAGTCAACAGAAGAAAAATAGGAGGCAGAATGCAGGCAGTCCACGGCGTCATCTATACGTGGCAAAGGGTAGACGTCTTCTTTTGTGATGGCATTTAGGCGACGAAAGTCTACGCAGAATCTCCATGAATTATCCTTTTTCCTCACTAGAATGACAGGAGCTGCCCATGGACTACACGATTCTTGTATGACGCCCTTCTTTAGCATGTCTTCAACTTGCTCAGCGATGACTTTCCTTTCGGAAGGCGATACACGATAGGGCTTCTGGCGTATTGGCTGTGCTTGGCCTGTATAGATGCGGTGGTGCGTACGTCAAGACGGTGGCGTAACGGTAGACGTCTCGTCTTGGGCAAAATCAAAGACTGAGGCGTAGCGTGCGATCACCTCCTGCAGCAGCGACCGCGTTCAGTTGATGGAAGTGACTTGTTAATCAAACGGTCAATGCTGGCAGAATAGTCGGGGTACGAGTTAGCGTGGGGTTTCTTTACATCCACCGACAGTTGGAGTGACCGTATGGTAAGAGTACTTTGCTCTTGAAAGCTTGCCAATTTAAGTCCTGCAGGCAGATATATGGGCTGCGCGGAAACGTTCACAGTCCACAAGTCGGCACAACCATCGACGGTGAGCACGAGGCAACGAGGCACAATAACGTTTTTCTTAAGTGCGTTACTGAAGTTCAGCTCGGCTAAACCGTAGTAAGAACCCGCACAAGAACGCGAAGAGTTTACACGCACAAACATTGCGGTATGTGGGGCCAAGCAGACGTCTTCAGACACGGAAAACACTTCCAAGCAGTCATTAACGGTATCTTTCGTCAATGGAGACGGCAACACGGGACGAAAAATAATCCCACCACTACCACAATCTAGAGTTGCACCACATTTCCGCAAAAAATCAATACCTAGAATGACGTCGTGGGTTGCTCGTGCAAGCACCGTTAGTTCAGCTCGAAACGTTTTATTTCCTTCAGAAAGTAAAACAGAACAAACTCCAACCGGCTTCAACGTTTCTCCCCCTACACCGCGGAACGTAGCACTCCGATTCCAAGCAAACATTACTTTCGTCCCAAGGCGATTTTTAAAAGACATGCTCATTATGAAAACGGCCGCACCGGTATCGACTAGTGCAACAGTACTCACATTGTCTACAAAAACACTCACTGTTCTCAACTATTACAACACAAGGGGGTCTTGCGGAAGATGATTTTGCGGCCTCGCCCCCTTTGGTCGCACCAGTTAGTTTCCCAGTGGTGGTGGCGTCCCCGAGCGGCAACGCGGAGACGGGGATCGCTGTTGGCGTGCGGGTGGTGGGGTAACGCTGCGGTCGAAGCAAGGCGAGTCAGCACGTGCTGCGTGTTGCTTTTGGAAAGAGCCCTGAAATGGTCGAGACTCGCCAGCAGGTACATAGGGCGTGTATACGTTGAATCGTGGAGCTCGCTGCTGGCGACGGTAGCAGTACCTAGCGATGTGTCCGGTAGCCCGCAGTTGTAGCAAGTACGGGTGTCGCGTCTAGTCGTCCCCGGCGAAGTAAACCTCGTCGGTTGATAAAAGCCGGGCGATGGTGGTCGAGGAGTAAATCGCTGTGACGCAGCTTGCCTGCGTTCCTGGTTTTCGAGTGGTCGTTCACTTCTTCGTTCGAACCGATCGGTGTAATTCGGGCGAGGATCAAAGCAGCTCTGTCGCATGCGAGGTACCAGTGGTTCACGGGGCCGTTGGTCGAATGCACACTGATGGCAGACACCAGCGGTGTCCACAGCTTGCACTTGAGCAAGTTCTTCCTTAACCACTCGTCTTATAAGAGAATAGATGTCGTCCTGCGATGGAAGGTTGACACTTGCAATCGTGGGTACATTCTCAACACGTCCAAATTTCGGTAGGACTCTCCTCCTCTTTAGCACTTCAAACGCTCGGCAGGGTCTCCTTAGGTCGGAAGGTGTGTGTAAGTCTTCCTTAGTGATAAGGAAATTGTACACGTCTTTTGCGATTCCCTTGAGCAGATGACCTACCTTATCTTCGTCACACATGGTCGCACTCGCGATTCCGCAAAGCTTCAAGACGGCCTCGATGTAGTGGTGCATGTTTCGCCAGGTAACTGAGCTCTGCGTGAAAGTGTTTGCTCCGCCTGCTTAACCTTTGCTGTTGAGTCACCAAAACATCTATTCAGCTCGTCCACGAAAATGTCCCATGTGGTCAATACAATCTCATGGTTGTCGAACCAAAGAGACGCGGTGCTGACGAGAAAAAACACCACGTTCTCGAGCTGCTTAGCAGTGCTCCAGCGGTTGCTGCGACTCACTCTTTGGTAGTGCTTGAGCCGGTCGTCAACATCGTCATCCGGCTGCCCCGAAAAGGTCCTCGGCTGACGTTCCGGCATGCCGCAGCGATCTTGTCCTGGCGGGTGAGCGTGTTTCTCTTCAGCAACGAGGTTGTTATGGCCTGCTCCCGCGTCCTCCATGTCTGGTAGCTGCGGTGGCAAGCCTGCCAAGCGTCTGCTCCGTCGCAAAATCGGTAGAGCTGGGTCATCCAGATCGATGTACCTGGCACCTTCCACCAAACTGTTACGAGTGATGATGATTTGTGGGGTTTAACGTCCCAAAACCACCATTTGATTATGAGAGACGCCGTAGTGGAGGGCTCCGGAAATTTTGACCACCTGGGGTTCTTTAACGTGCACCCAAATCTGAGTACACGGGCCTACAACATTTCCGCCTCCATCGGAAATGCAGCCGCCGCAGCCGGGAATCGAACCCAAGACCTGCGGGTCAGCAGCCGAGTACCTTAGCCACTAGACCACCGCGGCGGGGCCGTTACGAGTGACTGTGTTTATTTACAGATGAGGTGAAATGGCGTTGTGAAATAGCAGCGTACTTCTGAGACAGGCCTAGAACGCTTCCACCCAACCACACAGTCTAGGCGCCGCTCCACTACTCTTCTTCTTCTTCCGCGCCCCATAGGCTTGCGCATCTTCGTTTCAATATATATATATATATATATATATATATATATATATATATATATATATATATATACATATATATATATATATATATATATATATATATATATATATATAAATATATATATATACATATTTATATACATACATATATATATAGCCACACTGTGTTGGTGGCAGAAAACGAGAGTGAAGAAGCGAATGGCAGCAACAGTCCTCCACTTCGAGTTCCTGCCTATCGTTTCCTCTCGCGACAGACTGGTGGACGTGCTGGGTACTGTAGTGCAACGTCTTATGCCTGCTGGTCCTGAACCAGAAGCAACCACCGCCAGTGCATCAGGGTCTGCTGATATCTATCGAAGCAGCCACCGCCTTCAAGGACTACCACCACAGTACGGCCCCTTGGCAAGTTCCGTGAGGACAATGTTTGCCACATCCGCAACCCAAACCGAGCATGACCCACTCGCTAGCGTACCCTGTGTCATCAACACGCCTCGCACACCCAACCCATTCTATGGTGATGCCGGTGAGGATGTCGAAGACTGGCTTGACCGTTTCGACCGGGTCGCTGCCATCAATGACTGGGACAATCGCCGTAAGTTGAAGAACGTGTATATCTCCCTCTTAGACGCGGCAAGAGTGTGGTATGAGAACGACGAAACTTCATTCACAAGTTGGCAGGAATTCCATCGGCAGCTTCGCGAGGCGTTCAGTAACCCCGAACGGAAAGAGAGAGCGGAGCAGGCACTTTCTTCGCGATTTCAAATGCCGAACGAGAGCGTCGCCATGTTTGTCGAAGAAATGCCGTGATTGTTTCGACGGGCTGACCCGCACATGCAAGAAGACAAGACAGTGCGCCTGCTAATGCGAGGCGTAAAGGAGCAACTTTTCGCGGGTCTTGTGCGCAACCCTCCTACGACTGTGTCCGAGTTCATACGTGAGGCCACAATTATGGAGCGCATGCTTCGGCAGTGGGTGTCGCAGTATGAGCGTCAGACGGCCATGTCCGCTGCGTGCTCGCTTGTACCAGGAGGTGATAACAGGGAGGTCCTCACAGAACTCATACGGCAAATTGTACGCGAAGAACTTCGGAAATTTCATGCAGTGTCCCCTCCCAGTAGCGCTGCTCTTACGGACGTCGTTCGTAACGAAATCAGGCAGTTCGTTCACTCCTCACCACCATCGCAAGTCGAACCTCCCACGCTTTCCTACGCGGATGCCCTACGCATCTCTACACCGTCGACGGCACATTTTGCTCATCCACCTACTGGGACCCCCAGACGCTTTCCAAGTCCAGCCCATCGCCTGCCTTCTCAGGCCGATTTTGGTCCTGGACCGCGGCGACCACCGTCCACCGTCTGGCGTGCACCCGACAATCGTCCTTTGTGCTACCATTGTGGCGAAGTTGGACACATGTACCACGACTGTTACTACCGACGAATAGGCCTACGCGGATTCCACCCAGATGCACGTTGTCCACACTATGGTGAGCGCCCACAAGAAATTGTGGATTACTTGGAAGGTAGTCATCACGCTACTGTCCCACCGCGACGACAGTCACGGTAACCATCACCCCGTCCGTACACATCAACGCACCGCGCCCGACCCGCCTTTGGGTCCACTGGTGTCAGTGGCGCAAGCCCACGCCGGGGAAACTGAAAACGGCGACCTCCGGAGGTGAGGCCGCTGTCACGCGAACCGACAAATACCCTCCGCCGCTGCCTTACGACGTGCCGTTAAAGCCCGTTTGTGAAACCGCCAACAGAACGTCCGCTGCCATTACCGTTTCCGTCGACTGTTATCCGGTGACTGCGCTTGTCGACACGGGAGCTGATTACTCGGTGATGAGTGCTTCATTGGCCACCCGTCTACACAAGGTGCTGACAACGTGGGACGGCCCTCAACTAATCACCGCTGGAGGACACCTCGTATCCCCTATAGGAAGGTGCACCGCCAGGCTTGAGATTTGTGCGTCGGCTTTTGTAGCATCATTCCTTGTACTGCCCAATTGTTCTCGGCCGGTCATTTTGGGCATGGATTTTCTGCAAAAGTATGGAGCGATAATTAATCTGCGTGATTTGTTCGTCAGTTTTGTTAACTGTGTTTCTCCAGATTCCCACATCGAGAACGAACATCGTGGCGTGGCCTTACGCATAGTCGATGATTGCGTCACGTTGCCACCTCGCAGTAGTATCTTCGTGCTTGTTGAGTGTCCACGGGAGCAGTCGATTACGGGCATCGCCGAAAGTAACCTGACGTTATTGCTTGATCGGGAAGTGGCCATTGCTCGAAGCCTCGTTCAACTGCGAAATGGCCAGACTACGGTTTTAGTTACGAACTTCGGTGGCGAACACAGGCATTTCGCGAAACGCACAACCATAGCTTACTTGGAGGCATTGGATGATTTGGACGCCTCCCTTTGATTACGACGATCTCGACTGAGAAGAGCTGCGATACTGACGTGACTAGTCGCCTCAACGTCAATCGCCAGTTGGAAGAACCTAAGAGGGCAAGGCTCCTCAGTCTCCTCTCATCCTTTAGTGACTGTTTTGCCACTACTTCTCCGGCAGACTCCTTTAATGAAGCACAGAATTATCACTGAGCCCAATGTGCAACCCGTGCGCCAACATGCTTACCGCGTGTCGCTGAAGGAGCAAGATGCTATCCGTCATCAAGTGAAACAAATGCGCGACGACGACGTAATTCAACCATCGACTAGTCCTTGGGCGTCACCAGTTTTATTGGTTAAAAAGAAAGATGGTTCATTACGATTCTGCGTCGACTACCGCAAACTGAACAAGATAACGAAAAAGGACGTATATCCTCTTCCTCGTATTGATGACTCCTTGGATCGCCTGCGACATGCCCGTTACTTCTCTTCCATGGATGTCCGTAGCGGATATTGGCAGATTGAAGTAGATGAACGGGACCGAGAAAAAACAGCGTTTATTACACCGGACGGTCTCTATGAATTTAAAGTTCTCCCTTTTGGCTTGTGCTCCGCTCCAGCCACGTTCCAACTAATGATGGACACAGTTTTATGTGGCTTGAAGTGGTACTCTAGTTTAGTGTGTTTAGACGACGTAGTCCTTTTTTCTACGACTTTTGAACAGCACATTGAGTGGCTTGAGGCGGTTCTTCTGGCTATTCGCACTGCCGGCCTCTCTCTGAAATCAGAAAAGTGTTGTTTTGGATATGAGGAACTGAAATTCCTTGGCCACATTGTCAGCAGCAGTGGTGCTCACCCCGATCCTGACAAGGCTATGGCAGTTGCTTTGTTCCTGATACCGAAAACAAAGCATGATGTACGCCACTTTCTGGGACTTTGTGCTTATTACCGCCACTTCGTGCCGAACTTTTCGAAAATCGCCGACACTCTACAACAACTCGTCAAGGATGACGTCGCCTTCGTCTGGGGCCCCAAACAATCCAGCGCTTTCCGCGACCTTCAACGCCTACAAACGCCACCGATCCTAGGTCACTTCGACACCGTAGCAGACACAGAAGTACGCACTGACGCGAGCAACCTTGGCCCCGGAGCTATTCTCGTGCAATATCAAGATGGCGTGGAACGCTTCGTCGCCTACGCTAGCCGCACGTTGTCATCTGCGGAGAAGAACTACTCGACGACTGAAAAAGAATGTCTGGCGGTTGTATGGGCCATCACGAAATTCAGGCCCTACTCGTACGGACGCCCCTTCCGAATCGTCAGTGACCACCACTCTCTCTACTAGCTAGCGAATCTGAAAGATCCTTCGGGCCGTCTCGCAAGATGGAGCCTTCGGTTACAAGAATTAGATATAACGATGGTTTACAAGTCTGGCCAGAAACACACCGACACTGACTGTCTTTCCCGCGCACACGTCCAGGTCGCTGAAGAAGACAATGATGAAGACTTCAGCTGCCTTGCTATTCTCGCATCATTAAACGTGGCTGAGCAGCAACGTGAAGACTTAGAATTACAACCACTGATAGAATACCTTGAGGGACATCGCCCACAACCCCCACGTCAGTTTGTGCGTGATTTATCATCTTTCTGTCTACGCCAAGGCATCCTCTACAAGCGCAATTTTCATTCAACGAAAACTGTTTACCTCCTCGTCGTTCCTGCTGCTCTCCACGATGATATTTTGCGTGCTTGTCACGACGAGCCATCGTCAGGCCATCTTGGCTTCGCGCGTACTCTGGCGCGGATCAAAGACAAATACTACTGGCGGAAACTTACGAAAACCGTCTGGCAGTACGTCAAGACATGCACAGCCTGTCAGCGCCGCAAAACTCCAACGACGAAACCAGCCGGTCTGCTTCAGCCTTTGCGACCCCCTCACGCACCTTTTGAAAAGGTAGGGATGGATTTCCTCGGCCCATTTCCGAAGTCTACGGCTGGTAACCACTGGATTGTGGTTGCCACCGACTACTTGACCAGATACTGCGAAACACAAGCCGCCCAGCGAGCAACTGCTTCCGAGGTGGCTGACTTTTTCATCAAGAGCATCGTTCTCCGCCACGGTGCTCCCGCTGTCGTCATCACAGATCGTGGTACTGCTTTTACAGCACAGTTGCTCCGACAGATCCTGTTGCTGAGCGGCACGACGCACCGAACAGCAACTGGGTACCACCCGCAGACTAAGGGGTTAACCGAACGCCTTAACAAAACGATTGCAGATATGCTTTCGATGTGTGTCACCAAGGATCAGAAGAATTGGGATGAAATCCTCCCGTACATAACATTCGCCTACAATACGGCTTTGCAGGAAACCACCGGCTTTGCTCCTTTTCGTCTGGTTTACGGCCGCGACGTCACCACAATGCTAGACACCATGCTGCAACTAACTCTGCCGGACACGATTACCCCGGACACAGATGTATTTGTTCAGCGTGCCGAAGACGCCCGGCAGCTGGCGCGCTTTCGCATTTTATCGCGGCAAAATCAAGATGCTCGCCGATACAACACCTACCACAGAGCAGTAATATACGAACCCAGTGACTTAGTCTGGATTTGGACTCCTATACGTCAACGGGGACGCTCAGAAAAATTGTTATGTCGGTACTTCGGACCCTACCAAGTTCTTCATCGCCTCGGCGAAGTGAACTACGAATTTGTCCCAGCAGACACGTCACACCGTTCTCGCAGACCACGCTCCTCGGATGTGGTTCACGTCTCCAGGATGAAGCCATACTATTCGCGTTGACTGCAAGTCAAGAACTTTGTGATGTGGCAATAGCTTTCAATACAATTGTGCATTACTTTCTTGCTTCTTTATTTTTCATCTCGTCCTTTTTCGTTTCAAAGGACACAGACATTTATGACTACCTTTTGTTGTTTTTCGGAGCCGTGGCATTCATGCGATGCTTCTTCTTCTTTTTTTTTTGGGGGGGGAGAGGGTAATGCCACGCTGTGTTGATGGCAGAAGACGAGAGCGAAGAAGTGAATAGCAGCTGTGGCTGCTTCGAGTTCCTGCCTATCGTTTCCTCTCGTGACAATATATATATATATATATATATATATATATATATATATATATATATATATATATATATATATATATATATATATATATATATAATGAGATCTAACAGACAGTAATGCCAAGGAATGTACTGGGGAAGTTATTAGAACGAATGTAATGTAAATAAGAAGAAATAAAAGTGGATGAAAAAATAACCAGCCGTGAGTTCCTGCTCACGGCTGGTTATTTTTTCATCCACTTTTCATCCACTTTGTACCAGAGAGTCTGCGAGACTCTCTGGTACAGTGTACTATCTCTGGCTGGAGCGGCGCGACCAGGGTTGCCACTGGTGGCTACTTTTTCACCAAATTGGAGAATTTGAGAGGCCCGTGGCGAGCTATAACCATGAAGGGTGACATGGCGATTTTTCGGCAATTTTTTGGCGGTTTTCGGCTTAGGTCTCGACTGGGTTATGCATTCTATTCTCAGAGTCTTGAAAAGGAGTACGCGACAACGTTTTTTTTTCTTTCTATTTTTGTAGCTGGAGGCTCGGCAGTTGCCCATTACGCGCAATTCAGTACGTTCATCCTGTTCTTCCTGTGTATCTTCGGAACTCTCCAAGATCCTGGAGGCAATTGGCCCTTGCGCCATTAAAAACCACTCATCATCATCATCATCACCATCATCATCATTATCATCATCATCATCATCAAAATCCTGGAGGCACTGCGCACACTGTTGCATCCACCAGTAACTTCCAAGCACAATTTAGGTCAGCAGACATCTGGCGTGTGGCGAGGTGGTCGTCTGTACTAATTCTTTAGGGGCTTCAAAAGCTTTAGTCTTCATTAAAGTTTGGCTTTTAAAGTTTAAAGTAAAGAAATTTGGAGTCTCACTTCAGAACAGGTACTCGGCTCTTATCGAGGAAACCAGCCTTAGCGTTGACGCAATGAATGATAATCTGACGAGTATCACTACGGATTGTGCAGTGGACGTTGGAGGTACGGTACTTAGACAGGACACTGGCAAGCTGTCCCAGGAGACAAAGAACCTCATTAAAAAGCGTGAAAGCATGAAAGTCTCTAGTACAACAGACAAAATAGAACTGGCAGAGCTTTCTAAGTTGATTAATAAATGTAAAGTATCTGATGTAAGAAGGTATAACATGGAGAGAATTGAACACGCTCTGAAAAACGGAGGAAGCCTCAAAGCAGTGAAGAGGAAACTTTGGATAGGCGAAAATTGGATGTATACCTTAAGAAACAAAGAAGGCAAAATGACTACCAATATGTATACGATAGTTAAAATAGCGGATCAGTTTTACAGAGACCTGTACAGTGGCCGGGACAACCCCGACCTTAATACTATAAGAACTAACAGTAACCAAGATGACACCCCACCAGTAATAATAGACGAAGTCATTGGAGAGCATGCAAAGAGGCAATGCTGCTGGTAAGGATCAGGTAACATCAGATCTGCTGAAAGATGGAGGACAGATTGTTAGAAAAACTAGCCACCCTGTTTACGAGGTGTCTCCTGACGGGAAGAATACCAGAGTCTTGGAAGAATGCTAACATCATCTTAATACATAAGAAAGGATATGACAAGGACTTGAAGAATTACAGGCCGATCAGCTTGCTCTCTGTAGTATACAAGCTATTTACAAAGGTAATTGCTAACAGAGTAAAGAAAATATTAGAATTCAATAAACCAAAGGAACAAGCAGGATTTCGAACAGGCTACTCAACAATTGACCACATTCATACTATCAATCAGGTAATAGAGAAATGCTCAGAGTATAACCAACCACTATACATAGCCTTCACAGATTGCGAGAAGGCGTTTGATTCAGTAGAAATATCAGCCGTCATGCAGACACTGCGGAATCAGGGCGTCGATGAAGTATATATAAACATCCTGGGAGAAATATATAGGGGATCAACTGCTACCATTGTGCTTCATAAAGAGAGCAATAGAATACCAATCAAGAAGGGTGTAAGGCAGGGGGACACAATCTCCCCAATGCCATTTACCGCATTCTTACAGGAGGTTTTCAGAAGCTGAGAAGGGGAACAGTTAGGGATAAGAGTTATTGAAGAGTACCTTAGTAACCTGCGCTTCGCCAAGGACATTGCATTGCTGAGTAACTCAAGGGACGAGTGGCAACTCATGATTACGGAGTTAGACAAGGAGAGCAGAAAGGTGGGTCTTAAAATTAATCTGCAGAAAACGAAAGTAATGTACAACAACCTCGGAAGAGAGCAGCGCTTCGAGATAGGTAATAGTGCACTTCAAGTTGTAAAAGACTATCTCTACTTAGGGCAGGTCATAACTGCAGAGCCGAACCGCGATATTGAAGTAACTAGAAGGATCAGAATGGGGTGAAGCACATTTGGCAAGCACTCTCAAATTATGACAAGTAAATTGCCACTATCCCTTAAGAGGAAGGGATATAACAGCTGTATCTTGCCGGTACTTAGCCACGGAGCAGAAACCTGGAGACTTACAAAGAGGGTTCAGCTTAAATTGAGGACGACGCAGCGAGCAAGCGAGCAATAGAAAGAAAAATGATAGGGGTAACCTTAAGAGACAAGAAGAGGGCAGAGTGGATTAGGGAACAAACGGGGGTTAAGGATATCATAGTTGAAATCAAGAAGAGAAAATGGACATGGGCCGGAAATGTAGCACGTAGACAGGATAACCGCTGGTGACCAAGGGTAACTAACTGGATTCCCAGAGAAGGCAAGCGGGTTAGGGGGAGACAGAAGGTTAGGTGGGCAGATGAGATTAAGAAGTTTGCGGGTATAAATTGACAGCAGCAAGCACAGGACCGGGTTAACTGCAGCGGAACATGGGAGAGGCCTTTGTCCTGCAGTGGACGTAGTCAGGCTGATGATGATGATGATGATGACGACGACGACGACGATGATGATGATGATGATGATGAAAGTTTGGCTTCTGATGTGGCTAGGTGACGGTTAGGCCAAGTGTTCGGACCACAGCTTCAACTGTTGTAAATCGCTTGTCGTCGTCTTTCCTGCTGTAGTACCCCCTAATTTTTTATGTAGAGTTTACATTTTCTATTACCACTTTTTCGGGCCGGCCAAGAAGTCGGCTTTCAGGAACTTCACTGAGTCGAATGTTTAGCGTGAGCATGACCACACAGAAAACGTGGTGCGTGCATTGCGAGGGTTACGCACTTTCGAATTTCTTACCTTTGTTTTGTAATCAAGATGTTCGATTATCAAACACATGATTCTAGCAAACAACATTCTCGAAATTTGCAAGACGGCTACGCACGCTATCCTTCTGTCGTTGTATACCGACTGCTGCTTCCTGTATTCGCTACAACTAAAACTGTTGCAAACTTCTGTTATGAGGCGCTAGCATTCATAAACGCTGGTGATGCATGGATGCTCTTTCTGAGTGCTACTTGGGTGAAGCGGATGATGAAAGTGGCATTAAAAAATGTCAATATATTTAGCGGCTGAGACGGTATTGTTCTCCACGGGCCTATACATAATTAGCAATCTTTATTACTCGGCACACCACACATATGTAAAGTGGCGACTTTTTGGGCGAAATTTGGGAAAATGGCGGCGTTTGGCGACTTTTTGCTCGTCGTTTGGCGAATTTCACTCGAAAGTCAGTGGGAACCCTGGATATGACGCCATCCAGACGCCATGTTCAGACATTTGTCCAACCTTTTCTTGCGGTTGCTGCATATCTGGAAAACCTTGAAGAATAAGAAAATTTTGAAGCAGCCACGAAAGCACACCAACCCGCACGCCCTCATTTGTGATAGCTATCGCTATTTGTCCGTGCAGCTTCCGTGCCCGAGATCCGACTTGGTTCAGCTGCGATCGCATATACCGATCAGCTTGGAACGGCTGTTGTCCAGTTGCGGGCGACGGGGCGTCCGACGATATATCAAAACAGCGGACTGATCTGAACTGCCCCGATTAATCTCTCGTCAGGGGCACTTCAGGAACCAGCAGTGTCCACTAAGTAGGAGTATGCTTATAGGTTGTTTGCTATTCCTTCTCTTGCTCGACCACTTACGCGAGCAGCTTTCTGAACAATTGCAAAAGCAAGTGGTATACCACAGGGCTTCTTTCTGTGCTGCTAGCCCGTAAACTCGTCAGAACTGAACGAGATAGAGACACAAAAGAAGTTGTCAGGGGAGTTTACGCCTTCTAATGAGCTGTCAAAGTTCTTTTCTGTAAACAAACACGGAAGAACAGCGGCGTAGCTGAATCAGTGGCTTCCCTTTCTCCGAAGGCTTCAAATCCAAACCGTTTGCTGCACATTCTGTTTGCTCGTCAGAGCTGCTCAAGTGTTATTTCAGTGCTACAACGTCGCAACAGCGGTTGCTGGTATACATGGGAGCATATCGTATACCACTAACAGACCACAAAAATGCCCCGTCGCGTCTTTCTGTCGACCACCGGTGGCTTCAGCTGAATGTGCAGCCTGAATATGAGCAAAGGGCACTTTTCAGTACTCTCTGCATTAGGATGCGGTGGTTAGCGGACGACTTCACCTGATGGTCAATTTGTAGAGAAGCCCCGCCGCGGTGGTCTAGTGGTTAAGGTACTTGGCTGCTGACCCGCAGGTCGCGGGATCGAATCCCGCCTGCGGCGGCTGCATTTTCGATAAAGGCTGAAATGCTGTAGGCCCATGTGCTCAGATTTTGGTGCATGTTAAAGAACCCCAGGTAATCAAAATTTCCGGAGCCCTCCACTACGGCGTCTCTCATAATAATATTGTGGTTTTGGGACGTTAAACCCCACATATATATATCAATCAATTTGTAGAGGAACTCACAGATGTTTTATGCACTGGCGCAACCACGTTTCAATAGCTCGTTTTCCTAGCCCGGCGGTTTCACATTCCATTTCAAACGGTGGCTTTTGTTTTTGCGCTTTTGTGAATACTCGGGCAGGTTCTGACACATCTGCGCTCTTTTTCGTGGAAGCGTTTTTGTGAAAAAAAATTAATGTCCTTTACGAATCCTGTCCTCAGAATCTTGCGCGTACTAGTATACTATAGGTAAATATTATAGCGTGCCAAACAGCGAACTTTTCAACATTATTAAAGCTGAAAAAAAAAGACAAAGATGTTTTGGGCTGCAGGATATTTCTTTATTTTCTTTATTTCTTCATTTTATTTTAACTGGCGGCGTAGACTGCTCCCCAAAAATCATTTCTGGCTACGCTACTGGTTCTTGTAGTACTCCGGAGTAGTCGCCTGTAATTTTTCTCGTTAATAGCATATAAATAATGGTTCAGCGAACTGGGAGCGCGGCGGTAAACTCAGACACAAAGCAAAGAAGAGGCACTCTTGCTGTGTGCCTCCTCTTTGCTTTGTGTCTGTGTTTACCCTCGCGCTCCCAGTTCGCTGAACCATCATGAATTACCAACTAGCCCACCTTTCCATCCTATAGCATATAAATAGTTACGCAGTTGTAGTGAGCAACAACGCACACATAACTGCGCTATTTTCAGCGACGTAGTGACTCGTGTGCTTTAATTTCAGGCCTATAAAGGCTGCCAGCGAAATGTGGAAAATGCTTTGTCACTGCGCTCACAACAGCATAAGCAAGCAGCATTGTCAAATAAGCTTACTTTTCGCCACCTTGCTGGTGGCCGTATCTTGTTGCGGCGTTCCATATTTTTATTGCCAATGGCACAGAGTGATTGTTCAGCAATTCTTCGCACTGGATTCTACAACAGACACATTATCCCTGTCCTAGAGCCAGCGTATCCATAACGCGGCTGTTCTGACCTCACTTTGTCAGCTTGCTATTGGGGGCAATGTGTTTTGCGAGAGAAAAAAGAAAATATAGCAATGAGAGTACTATCTATATATCATCGCTGCAGCAACAGCTGTCAGAGCTCGTTTCACGCGTGTAAAACCGAAGCGACGCGTTGCTTGGGCCGGGCCCTGGTGTATATAAAAAAAAAAACACCAGTTTGATCACGTCTTCTTCTTCCTGTCTTCGTTCTTTACTTGATTTTTGGCTACTTCGTACTGATCCTCTTTGAGGGCACTTCTTCCTGATGCGCGTTGAAGTATAGTGACGTCATCTGATGATTGATTGATAAGTGGGGCTTAACGTCCCGAAACCACCATATGATTACAAGAGACGCCGTATAGTGGAGGGCTCGGGAAATTTGGACCACCTGAGGTTCTTTAACGGGCACCCAAATCTGAGCACACGTGCCCATACATTTTCGCCTCAATCGAAAATGCAGCTGCCCTAAGCCGGGATTAGATCCCGCGACCTGCAGGTCAGCATGCCGAGTACTTTAGCTACTAGACCACCGTGGCGGGGCGACGTCATTTGAGGTTTTTTATTTCGCGGGATTTCTCAAGATAGCGCTTTTAAACCTTCATGATAGGCCTACGAATACCTAATTGGCTCCTTGATAATTAGGAGAACATGTCTCTAGTTAGAAAGTTCGTGATAATTAATTATTAAAATATCATTAACGACAGCCGGGGCGTCTGTCTCAACGTGTGTCGAGATCTTGATATTTCATTGTCCATCTTTTTTTTTTTAAAGTTTCATCCCCTATATATATTTTCCTTAGCTTTAGTGATTTCATTAGGTTGTATCCAAAAAAGAAGGAGCACTGGATCCATTCCCCGTTTAACTATATAATTATCGCGCCTTTACTTTCGCGTGAAACACGCACAAAGTATACACCAGATCATTGTCAGGTTGAGTGTATGTAGCTCAATAGGCTGCAGTAATGGCCGCAACTGATACAGAATAAATGTCGTTCACTCGAATCGCCGTGATGCGCAGCTGCTGCTGAAGTGACGGCACTTGGCCCGCGTTTCGGGCCATAGAGTTTCAAAATAGCACACTAGAAATATGTCTGACGCTAGTGTTTCTGGGAACTGCGCCGCATGGTACTTCAAGTGAAAGGAGAATGACGTGGATAGTATTGTCTATAGGCTTCGTTCTTTCGCCTCCGTGTGTCGTGCAGCCACTTCGTCGCAGGACGAAGCTATGCAAAAGTACAGCACTTCATTGCTTCGATTCTTTTAGGCTCAATTATTCACAACTATAGCCGTTCTTTTATCCTGAAGAAATATCAAAACACAACAAGAGGGGTATAGTTACACCTGCTTGTGTAGGGTATTTATCGGCTAGCGTAGGCCACAGTAGAGCGGTCATGCGATTTTCTCGTCAGACGTGGAGGGATTTCTTTGTTTTGCTCGTCATAAGCGGCCAAAAAATAAGATGATCTGCGAGACATATCTGAAAGTTACATTCCTAAATAGATCCGAAAACTGCATGTATCCTTGAATAAAATGAGAATCTTAATTTCCACGTCACCAGCACAGCACAAAGAAAGATTGCACGTCGCACACCCTTAGCTGTCGTGGTCGTTTACTATCATGGTTGGTTTTTTCTGTCTTCGTCTTCTCCCACTCGTTCATTGCGGAAAGGGGCTTTTGAGTTTTGCGACGGCAGTCGGTTCCAGTTATTAAGACGAAAGCCTTTGAAGCCTTATCGAACACGAAAAGCGACAATCGGTGTCAACTCGAGTGATACAAGCAATCGTAGTATAATGGCGCCATTGTGACGCTACAGATCGCCAGAATTGATGACGTAACTTTGAAGTCACAGTGATGTAACTGTGACTTCATAATTACGTCACACAGTGCCCTAACCAACGCCTCTTCTAGAAATATGCCAGTGACTTCATAATTACGTCACACAGTGCCCTAACCAACGCCTCTTCTAGAAATATGCCTGTGACTTGAGCCAAAAAGCTGGTCCCCGGCCCTTTCCTGTTCTCTGTTCCTCCGCTGCCCAATGGATGGATGGATGGATGGATGGATGGATGGATGGATGGATGGATATGGCTGTACCCTTTAGATCGAGCGGTGGCTAGCGCCATCAAGCCGTAATACTTAATGAACCAAAAGCTAGATTTGTATTTTTTCTTTAAAAAGTGAGTTTGAGGGATTCGTACTTTGCAGTGAAGACTTTAATTTTCACTCGTGCCTTGACTTTAGCCACCAATCAGATAACCTCCTTCTAGTTAAGTCTACCCGCTTAAAGTCTATTTCTGCCCTCAAATGATGTCCATCCCATATCACCTTGTACTCCCTGATTTGGTGTATTCCCGTGAGCTCCTAAAGCAAGCCTACCTATTCCACGTTGCTTAATTTCTAATCTTGCTTGAACTTGTGATCTCATGCACAAGACCGCATTGCCGAACGTCAGCCCAGGAACCATGACCCCTTTCCACATTTCTCTCACAGCATCATACCTATTGTAATTCCACAGTGCCCTATTTTTAATCATTGCTGCATTCCTGTTAACTTTAGTCGTCACGTATATTTCGTGTTCCCTCAGGTACTCGGTCCCATTGCTTATCCATACGCCCAGATATTTGTATAAACAGTGTCGGCGGCGAGCGCTCGCTGCGGCGGCCGCTGTAAACCTTGCCACCTCTGAGATTAAAGCAATGTCTACTGCTGTCTCGGAGGCAACACAGTCGTTTCTTTGTGATGGCGTCACTTCCGAATTGAGTAGAAGTAGTAGTGTCGGCTGCGAGCGCTCCTTGCGGAGAAAGCACTGAACTACGAGGAACCTCTCGTCCCCATAGAAAAGCGTGCGATGTCTCAGGCATCTTTATAGAGAAGGCTTAGCCCTAACATATATATCATTACCATCATCATCATCATCATCATCATCATCATCATCATATCATCATCCTGACCACGACACTGCAGGACAAAGGCCTCACCCATTCTCCGCCAATCAACTCGGTTCTGTGCTTGCTGCTACCATATTATACCCACAAACATCTGAATCTCATCTGCCCACCTAACCTTCTGTCTCCCCCTAACCCGCTTGCTTTCTCTGTGAATCCAGTTAGTTAATCTTAATGACCACCAGAGAAGGATTGGCCACCCTGGTGCAGTATCTGGCCACTACCTCCCATATGCATACGCCAATTAACTCACGGCCCTCGATCCCCTAACATACACCCAACTGTATATCTCTATACGGAATTAAAACATGCTACGTCGTTTTCTAAGCTTGCCTTCCCCACGCAAGTGCGTTCATCTTATTTACTTGATCTCGATTTGTAACGACGTGTTCTAGGAACCTGCCCTATTGAAAAAAAACGAATGGTGGACATGGTGTAAACCACCACCCACCATTACAGTGGATTAATGTAGGGGTGAATGTTCAAAAACGTTCACCATGGTGTATGGCGAGATATGGTGGATGCTGCAGTGCCGGCCACGCTTGAGCACGAAATGACGTCAGAATTACCATGACGAACTGCCACAAAAAATAAAAAAGAATTGTATAAAAAACGATGTAAACAAAGCTGGCCACCATGGAGATTCGAACAAACAACCTGCGGATTCTCATTCGAAGACACTAACCACTGCGCCATACCATTTTTTTTATTGCCTGTCTTCGGCTCACGTAAACAATACACATATTAACAGATAATTACACAACACAATCCAAAACAATGTAAAAACCGTGGCTCAAATGATGTGGCCACGCATCTGTTAAAATGTTTTTATCGTCGATAGTAATTCGACGCGCGGCAACCACTCTGGGGTGAATTCCTGCAATTTTTATTCATCCATAAAATTTCTTAGATATTCTTTGAAGTACTGAGTGGGCGCTCGTGCATCTACATCAAAGTGCATAGCTGCCATCCTGGATTTCTAAATGCTATGAAGAGCCATAAGCATTATCATATCATATGGGGTACCGTCGTCACTTTGTATTTGCAAATAGCGGATGCCATGTGCATCAAGGGGGAAATCTTTTTTGATCGTGCGCTGGAGCACGTCCCAAAGAAAGACAGCATCCCAGCAGTCAAGGAATACATGCTCAATTGTCTCCTCCTTTCTGCATATTATGCAATGCGTGCCCTAAGGAACGTAAAGCCCCTTTGCAGCCATCCAGGTTTTGACGGTCAGCGTACCGTTATGTAATTTAAAAAAGAAATTCTTAGCACCTGGTGGTATTTTCATCGCCTTGACGCGCTTTAGTACAGTGTGGCCATGGCATACATTGTAAAGGGACCGATACAAAGGCACTGGTAAAAACACATTTAGGTCCTTGTACAACTTTGATTGATATGTGGGGTTTAACGTCCCAAAACCACTATATGATTATGAGAGACGCCGTAGTTGAGGGCTCCGGAAATTTAGACCACCTGGGGTTCTTTAACGTGCACCCAAATCTGAGCACACGGGCCTACAACATTTCCGCCTCCATCGGAAATGCAGTCGCCGCAGCCGGGATTCGAACCCGTGCCCTGCGGGTCAGCAGCCGAGTACTTGTACAACTTTTTACGTCGGACTTGACTCAAGTATTCAAGTGAAAACCGCACTGACAGAAACCTACAAGAAAGTACAACTTCGCGGAGAAAGCCATAAACGCCACCAGGTACGCTGCAGGTTGATACAACCATGTTAGGCAAGTGTTGCCCCAGGCGAAGTTGACAGACAGTGCGAAGGAATGGGTTGTCGACGTCTCTAAAGAAACAAAATCGATTGACTACCTGTCTGAGAAACAAATGCGACAAGCCCAGTCCTCCATTTCGCACTCGAAGGAATAAATTGGTCCAACTCGAGCTTTCCCAAGACGATTCCCACACGAAGACAGCGAACACACGGTGAAATTTTTGGATGTTTACCCTTGAGCAATGTAAGACTTGTAAGATATACCAAATTTTACTCACTAAGAATATGTTGCAAATTGTGGCTTTAGAAAACATAGACCAATTCCAGCCATTCCACTTGTTCACTCTTTCCCGCAGGTTATCCACTTGGCTCCTCCAGTACGAATCGCTGTCTTTGTAGCATTCGAGGGGGGCACCCAAGTATTTCACCGGTGTCGTAACAAACCTTATGCTGGCAAAACTGTCTGGGGTTTCTGCCCAGTCACCGTGCCAAAAGCCAAGGCATTTTCCTCAGTTTACAGCGCTGCCACTTGCAGCACAGTAGTAACGCATTTGACAGCATCTGCTATGCTGTCAGAGTCCGCGCAAAAAATGGCAATATCGTCCGCATAAGCCAACAGCCGGACTTCAACCTCGTGCAGCTTAAACCCACGAACACAGTCAATCCCTATGACACTCAAACAAAAGGACTCTATGTACAAACAAAACAATAGTGGTGAGAGAGGTCAACCCTGACGGACCGAACGCTTGACTGGGATGCGCTTCCCCACCACCTTGTTAACAATTAGCCGCGTTGAGCAGTCTCGGTACGCCATGGCAACCCCCTCTTTGATTATTTTCCCTAAATTCACATAATCTAGCATGAACAGCAGAATTTCATGAGGCACCCTGTCGAAAGCCTTCTCGAGGTCGATCTGCAGCATTGCCACTCGCTCACCAATAGCGTCGCAATATTCGAGGATGATCCGTGCTGCGTGTATATTAGTGAGGATAGTTCGACCTTTAATGCCGCACGTCTGATGCGGCCCCACGAGCTCAGTAATGACTGTTTGCAATCTTTTAGCTAGGGTTTTTATGAATATCTTGTAATCTCCATTAGTGAGGCAGATTAGGTGGTAAGAAGTTACTCTGCGCAGTGCAACGGGGTCTTCCGATTTTGGTATAAGAACAGTGTGAGATGATGAAGAGGACGGGGGTAATATTTTCATCTCGAATGCCTCATTATAAACGTCGGCTAAGACTGGTGTTATTTCTAACTTGAAACACTTATAAAAGGCGTAAGTCAGACCATCAGGGCCAGGCGATTTCCCCGGATGCATACTTTCAATAGCACTGTTAACTTCTTCCGAAATGGGTTCCTCCAATATTTCTTTTGTATTATTGTCTTTGGCATCAGCGGTAAAAAATCTTTCTTAAAGCGATCGACATCAACTGAGCTGGCGGCGAATAAATCATTGAAGTGCTCAAAGAAAGCACGCTCGATAACATCTGCGACATCGCAGACTTCACCCTCGTGTTCAATTTTTGTTATCTGATTACGTCGCGCATGCCACTTTTCTGAGCACAACGCCCTTTTTGAAGGTGCTTCTGCCATTATCAGTCGCTCGGCTCTTGCCCGAACAATAACACCGCGGTATCTTTCGACATCGAACCGCTCAATTTTACATTTCAATGCGCGAATATCTTCAATAAACATGCCGGGCATTCTACATTTTTCGAGGAGCAATTTTTCCAGGTTTCTGCGCATGTGCTTTTCTTCTGCTCCTTTTTCTCTGCTTATAGCGCTCCAAAGCCTTCAATTTAACAACCTGCTTGAAGTTCTCCCATTTTTCTCTAAACGTCTCTTTACTGCGAACTTTCATTTCTTCATCTTCCGTCATTACTTCCTCCATAAATTTTTCATCACTCAGCAGATTCGAATTCAATTTCCATAGTTGCCACTTGAAGGCCCTTTTCGTTTCTTTCGTGCTAGCTACTACAAAGCTAACCAAGCAGTGGTCACTAAATGAAACAGCGTTAACACGGTATGCCTTGCAAAGCGGTACCAATTCAACACTCACGTACGCCCTATCTAGTCGGGCGTGGCTGGCTGCCTGAAAGTGGGTGTAATGCATAGTCCGGCCACCACCGAGACATTCAGCCACATCCTCCAAAGCATGTTCTCTTACTGTATCGCTTAAGACAGCGGTAATTGCATCCCTGTAATGTCGTTCGCTAGTTTTGTCTTTGGCTGAAAGGACGCAGTTGAAATAGCCAATAATGATAAGAAGCCTATTACGTTTGGTAGACTGCTTTAGTTGTTCGAAAAATATGCGTCTTTCGTCAGTGACAGTCGGTGCGTACAAGCATATTACGCGCCATTCCAAACCCGAAAACAAAAGATCACAAACAATGAGCCGACCAGACGGACATGACGTTAAGGCTTCTATTTTAGCACCTAGACTCTGTCTGACGAACAACACGCAGCCGGAAGAAGTCCCTATGGCATGGCTAACTATAGCAGAATACCGCGGCAAGAATTGGCGCACCATGCCCCCAGTTTCATCGTCGCCTTGGACTTTAGTCTCTTGGACTGCCAGTATGTCAAGGTCGAGGTCACTTACTAGTCGATAAAGCTGACATTGTTTTCTCCGTGAGGCCAGGCCACGCACATTTAAAGTGGCCACACGGATTCAATTTCCTATTTGCACCATTGTAAGGCTACGAAAAACCCAGGGGCATGGCGCTTACCTTACGACTGCAATTCCCTCCTGAACGCCTTGTCCCACTACAGTCCTTAAGGTGGCGAAGGCGGCGTTTCCGCCGTCTTGCACTCAGTCGAAATGTTTGGCCGTGGCCGAATGAGAGGCCGCCGAGCGGGAGTCGTTTTGGCGGGGGTTCGTCCGGCGAGGGAGCAGTGGTGCCCTTGTCTTTTTTCCCTTCGTCACGGGGACGCATCCCCGTCACTGTGTCACTGTCGCTTTCAATCCCAATCATCGGTTCCGCCTCGGAGGGGGTCTCGTCTGCTAAGCCAAGAAACGTGTCGCCGGTGCTGCTTGCATCCACCTTTTCACTGCTTTCTCCTACGCCTTCGTATGAAAGCCTGGCGTCGGGCTTACCGGAGCTTCACACACGCCCTCTTCTTGACAGCATGACGACCCATCTTCCACAGCAGAGTTTGGGTTAACTCCTGCTGTTTCTTCCGAGTCTGCTTCGTCCATGAGGTTTTCCAGTGCGTCACTTACCTGCGCTGGTCCATTCACACTGGCATATGTCTTCGCGCAGTCGTCGTCTTCGTGGCCGAAGCGGCGACAACGACTGCAGCGGGGTACTCGGCAGTCGCGACGTATGTGACCGGTACTCTTGCACCGTAGGCACAACGGTGCACGGCCCGGAACGACAACGAGAGTCAACTCTCCGGCAATCTTGAGCTGGTGCGGAATGTCATCGTCCTTGACGTCGGAGTGCAGCTTTAGTCCCACAGAACGCGTCGTTGAGCCATTTTCAGTGATGCCCGGTGCTCGCCACTTCTCCCGCTTCACTTCGAATACTTTCCCATAGGGAGTCAAGGCAACACGCACGTCTTCATCGGTCACGCCGTGCAGCAACCAGTGAAGCTTCAAGCGAACCTCGTGGTTATTTGGGTCAATAAGCAAGCATGGGCGATCCTTTACCTTCACATCGACGGCGGAGAGCAACTTCCGAGCAGCCTCAGCACTCGTCAGTGTCACAGCCCATACGTGGTTCATTTGATACGCCCCCAACGCCAAAACGTCGTCGAGCGCACCAAGCTTGGCCAAAGTGTCCCGGTATTCTTCGACGCGGTAAGGCCGGGCTCTCGGATCACCGTGCATGAAAACGGTATTCGCAGCGATACGTCCGGAAGGCAGATTGGGCAGAATCACCTGATAATCGTCGGCGCTAGGCGCAAAAACCCTGTTACCGCGGCCCCTTCGGGCCGCTGAAACCGCTCCGTCGGAGCCGAACATTCCGCGACCGTATCGCTCGAAAGCCGGAAGTGGAATGCACTGCGCCATACCAACATGACGAAATTTGCGTCTTAAATAGCTAGTTCACGTACGAATTGACGGTTCAACTTCAGTTTTGTTTGTCGCGTACTCGACATTGACGAGATCTGCACCTGCTACTAAAATGTGCACATTTATTAAACACAAGCAACTGCTGCCTGTAACGATTACCACTGCGATAATGGCACTAGCGCTATGTTTTTGTTACAATTCACAACTGCAAGAAAAAAACAAAACAAGTGGACTGAGGAGAAGTATGCAATTTACCGGCAAGGTCTGCCAAGTTTAATATCCGTTTCTCGCTCGTTCAAAAGGGCGAAATCTGCTCAGGCTTTATCACGCCCCTGGTATCATTCCATAGATACGCCCGCCTAAGTGATTGAGTATTGGGATGGTTTTCGCGCAAAGTATACATTGAGTGCAGTCATGCCAGCGCGCTGCTGTAGCTCTATCGTTAGCAACAACTAAAAAACGGCTTGGTCTAAACGAATGCAGTGCGCCGGAAACATTATGCTATCATAATGGTTCAGCAAGCATACGAATTGCGAAGTCTGTGTTCTCGCATAAGAGCCAGAGAAGGGCCGGCGAGTGCGACCGGCGGCTGTCAGTGAGGGGAGACGTACGTTCTCTGGAAGTGCTGGAATCGCGTCGCATCGATGTTTGTTGCTTCTTGCGCGGACACCGGACACACAAAAAAAGTTTCATTTAGGTTAATTGATGCAATGGCTGTGCTGTACTGTCATTCTTACTCGTCTAAATCGTGTATTCTGAAACTCAGAAGCGCGGATAACACAATTGTACGGGCTCGGTCGGTAGGCCTAACCTTTGGTGGAAATCATGGTGGTAGAACATGTAGTGTGCAGATCTCAGCTTGGTACACTATGTATATTGCCCGCCATTATAAGCCCACTCATTATCTGCTAACTGTTTCCCAGCATTATCGCAATGGTGGGCAGAGCTTCTCAGCTTGATACACCATGTGGCCCGCCATGTAACCACCACCCTTCATCTGCTTAGTGCTTCCCAGCATTATCGCAATGGTGGAAAGAGCTTCTAAGCTTGGTACACCATGCGGCCCACCATAATAAGCACCGCCCACCATCTGCTTAGTGCTTCCCAGCATTATCACAATGGTGGGCAGAGCCTCCCATGATTGCCCACTACCTGGCCACTTTCCACCATCGTTTCCACTTTACCCATCTTCTGTACACCATACCACCCAGCATGTCCCGGCATATCCATCATAATTTCCCCTACGTCCCACCATACCCATCATAATTTCCACTATACCACTAATATTTCCACTACGCCCACCGTGTTTTCCAGTATCCACCATGGTAGTTTTTCCGATAGGGTGACCTCGCTTCAAACAGCAAAGCGCTTCCCCTTGATTTATTGTAAATTCTGGCTCATTCAGTATTTACCCTTTCTGAAGTTACTCAGCGCCGGTTTTCTTGCCACACGCTGCTTTCCAATGCATCGTCTCCGCCTCTATATGACGTTTCCCTTTAAGTTCTTTGTTAAGATGCCGATAAAATCTGCCAGCCGTATACTTGCTCATCAGTCTTCTAGTTCTTTTTTTTAACTGTTATTCAACGCTCCTCTCGGACAAATACAGAAACACTTTCTCTTCCTATCTGCTGCACTTCAGGTTCTCTGGTCTGTCTTCAAAGGTAATCTGTAAGCCGCTGAAGTCGCTACCGACTCAAACGCCGCCACAGACCAGCGTATATACGTCACCCAGCGAAGTTACTTTAATATTGTCACACTGCGCTATTTCCAGTGGTAAGGTAGAACGTATATCAGGGTAATAAATAAAGTTCTGTAGTGTAAAGTAGGGTAATTTTGACATTGACGTTGGGTATTTTCCTGAAATTCGATGTCTGCTGCATTTCCTAAATATAGAGAATGACCATCACCCCGAACCAGCGCGCACTCAATCACCAAGCAGTCGGTACAGATATGACTAACGAGAGAAGCTGTTAACGCGTGGCCCTATATAATCGGTGTTCCCCGCCCGTATGTTCCCTTGTCAACTTTTAAGGACCAATGTGGTGAATAGTGTGATTTGCCGAATTTCTTCGGCACATATGCGCTATACGAGTTCTACAGCAGGGCTGTTCTGATCGAGGTTTGCCTATACGGGCAAAGATATAAAGGCACAAACTAAAAAAAACAGATAAAAAGATAGCTATCATATCGATGTATAAGGGGCGGGAAATCACGGTTAAGAGGTTGAAAGTACAGCCAAGCCAGGACCACCTAGGTGCCCATCAGCGCTGCTGTGACCTAGCCTAATTGCGCGATTTGCAAGGTGCAGTGTTTCCTTCACGGCAAGCGAGTCATGTGCAGTTTCGCAAAGCTCTGTCCCTCGTCGGCAGCACAGCACGGGCGTATTTCAGTGGTCTTATATTGATCCTGAATAAGAAACGATGAAAGCTAAACATGGACACCACAGGCAGCATGCAGGAGATATTACCGCAACGGAATAGTGTCCCTCTGTGTCACCGACGCGATACGATAGCCCCTAATAGAAAAAGAAATAATAAAGAAACAGCAAAACGCGCTGCGCGCTGACAGATGGTGCCAGCATTACGATGGCAGATAAATGGCTACCTTTTCATGCGGCACGCACTTACAATCGCTTTGGATCTGCATTGCTTCAGGCAGTGTGAACCTGTCTGAAGCAACGCTGATTCGCGCATCAGCGCTTAGACGTGACATATTCGTTTCATAAATGTTTCACGAATTAATAACGAATCCTCAACGAACCCTTTTCGTGCCAATCTCGGGTTGCTATGCATGTTCCTCACCTCGGTGACATTCTTTTCTCTACGCGCATGAGATATACTCAGGCAAGCATTTCTTAAAGTCTACCTCTCTCCTTCTTTTTCATTTTACAAAAAAAAAAAAAATTCGCGAGAGAACGGGGTATATAGGTTGCCAAGTCTCTCTCCTGAACACTCCCGCAAGTGTGAACATCGGTGTCTTATAACGGCTTGGAGTGGCCGAACAGACAGCGAAGGTAGGGTTTCCCAACTATGCAGCACACTGGGATGATAGTACACAGGTTATTTTCACTTTCATTAAGGACTTTTGAGTCGGTCAAACAGTCAAAGTTTGTCGTTCTCATTCTCTCAGTACGTGCGAATCTCAAAGAGGTAGCGAAAATATTCGTATAGCCTGACATTTCGTATCATCACAAAACCAACGAAATCGGTTTTCGAACCACGATATACGCACAAAACATTGATTTCTATCAGAAGACCTCGCGTATGTCTTTCTGGGACACACGGGCGTGGGTTCGAATCCCGGCTGCGGCGGCTGCATTTCTGATGGAGGCGGAAATGTTGTAGGCCCTGTGCTCAGATTTGGGTGCACGTTAAAGAACCCCAGGTGGTCTAAATTTCCGGAGCCCTCCACTACGGCGTCTCTCATAATCATATAGTGGTTTTGGGACGTTAAACCCCACATATCAATCATCAATCTGGGACACACGATAACGAAACAATGAGGGCCGCGGCGCGCTTGGCTTCCGCGAAAGCGCGTGTCGAAGTTTCGCTTGGGGGCAACTGAAAAACAATGTCCGCTCCACCGAAGTCACAACTTTCATAAGCGAAGGTCGAGTGGTAACGCTACAACGCTTCTAGCGTTCTTTTTACGTCTTTGTAACCTTTAATCTATACCACTGCGTTAACCGCGAGCTTTTGCAGTATATATATATATATATATATATATATATATATATATATATATATATATATATATATATATATATATATATATATATATATATATATATATATATATATATATATATATATGGTCGCTACTGATGATCGCGTCGCAGCGACCACGGTTTCGTTTAGGTTTTATAGCCCCGCCCCGGTGGTCTAGTGGCTAAGGTACTCGGCTTCTGACCCGCAGGTCGCGGGATCGAATCTCGGTTGCGGCGGCGGCATTTTCGATGGAGGCGGAAATGCTGTAGGCGGGCGAACGTTAAAGAACCCCAGGTGGTCGAAATATCCGGAGCCCTCCACTACGGCGTCTCTCATAATCATATGGTGGTTTTGGGACGTTAAACCCCACATGTCAGTCATTCGTTTAGGTTTTATGTGCAGCTGTTGCGGCGAACGGTATTTGTATTTTCAATCTGCGTGTGTCGGCGTGGCGCAGTGGTCAGTGTGCTCAGTGGGGAATCATAAATCTGCGTGCACTGGCCGCGCATGTGCCTCCAAAACTATATCGTTTGTAGCGATCTATGATCGCCTTCACCGCGGTTTCGGGAGCAGCGTTTGCAGAGAGCAGCGCCACTGTGGGCAGTAGGCGAGCGTTGGACGTGCGTGTACTTTCGGTGCTCTGTCAGTTTCGTCGTCGACGTACATGATCATGTCAGCTACCAAGGTTTCGTCCTCAGTGGTGGTAGGAAACAATAACCACAAGTGTGACGGTTTTTTGGCTGGACGCGCGCATAATTCCGAAGCCTCCAGAACTCTATACTCTTGGTCTTCGCTCGATGATTTCGGTACCAAAGGTCGTATCACCCGCCGCGGTGAGGGAAAGTGTTCGAAACATTCAAATTTCGGCCCAATGGTCACAATGGCACTCGGCTGGGGAATTTCAAGAAACCGTATCGGCCGCGGTTTCGCATCACTGAGATTCTACTTACGTTTACACGAATGACTCCTGAATTTCTTTGAAATCATAATCCGGATTGGTTCACGAAAAGGCTGAATCATGATTGGCCAGCATTTTTGTCAATGCGGCCAGGTCACGCACAGAGATTTCAATTCCAGCCAGATTTTCCTGCCAGCCGTACAAACGTAAGTTGATGGTCGCGATCTGGGAGTCTCGCTAAAATCCGGGAGACTTGGCAGGTATGTAATATTAGCCGTTTCTTGTAACGCAGCCATGTTCGGTTGGTATGAAGAGTACATGAAGGTGTGTGCAGGGTTCCCCTTCAGATGGGGCGAAAGTTCGCCGCAGTGGCTCCCTCCCATTAAGTCAATGGCTGACTTGGAGCTGAACAAAAGTTTTTAGACGGGTAACGTTGGGCTGAACTAGCTATATGAACAGAAAGTGGTAATTTAAGAACATTAGGAAAAACTGACGTCAGCACTGTTGACCCGACTAATGCAACGAATAAGTATCAGTAACCCATCATGAATCGAACCCAACATTCTATACGTGGCAATCAACTATCGACGTGCATATAGGTCCTCTTCGTTGGTGTTGGGGCGCGGTTTCCTGAAAATCAAGGACATGGCGAGCTCCTTCCGTCAATGCAATCTCGTTTCAGATTGATATGATATGTGGGGTTTAACGTTCCAAATCATCACCGTCATCATCATCATCATCAGCTTGACAAAGGCCTCTCCCATGTTCTGCCAATCAACCTGGTTTTGTGGTTATACAACTGGTTATATAACATATATGTGACTAATATATAAGAACTGGTTATGTAAGACATACGTACAGCATATAGACAGACAGACAGACAGCCAGCCAGCCAGCCAGCCAGCCAGCCAGCCAGCCAGCCAGCCAGACAGACAGACAGACAGACAGACAGACAGACAGACAGACAGACAGACAGACAGACAGACAGACAGGCAGGCAGGCAGGCAGGCAGGCGGACGGACGGACGGACGGACGGACGGACGGACGGACGGACGGATTGACGGATTGATGGACGCTTCACCCCACTCGTCATCATTCACTGCGTGGGTATACGCTGCGATTTTTTTGCTGTTATTGTTGTTCTGTCGGTTCCTGTTTCACTTCCGTCTTCGCTCCACCGGGGTGGTTTATAGTGGCTAAGCTACTCGGCTGCTGATTCGCAGGTCATGGGATCAAATCCCGGCTGCGGCGGCTGCATTTTCCATAAAGGCGAAAATGATGTAGGCCCGTGTGCTCAGATTTGGGTGAATGTTAAAAAAAATCCCAAATGGTCGAAATTTCCGGAGCCCTCTACAACGCCGTCTCTCATAATAATATGGTTGTTTTGGAACGTTAAAACCCCACAAAGTAATCAATCATCAAAACACTTCCGTCTTCATGAGGAAATGAATGAGCTGTGATCACGTGTGCTACCACGTTTTTGTTTTAACCGTACTGTCAAAGCACACATTAAAATATGACGCCTTATTAAAGCACGCAAGAGTTCTTAGGTCAACAGCCAGCTCCGTGTTTTAGGTGTGTGCTCTTCTCGTTTTCAGCGGTGTTCAGCTACAATCTTATTATAGTCCTTTTTTTTTTTGCTCTCGAAACTGCTTTTATTTCCTCATAGTGAACATAACAGAGTTGAACCGTACACACCTGTTAAACACGATTAAAGACGAAAAAAGACACAAGATAACTTTTCAGCATTTGTGATTTGCTGCTGTCATCTGTATTCCGACTTCACCTTTCAGCTGTGGTAGTCAGTTGTTCTACTTGCAGTGGTATTGAAAACAGCCTGAATATTCTGCTTGTCACGAGATGAGTTTACAATCAGCGTAAAAGAAACCGAAAGACGGAAATTGTTCAGACTGTCACTTGGCACTTTTACGCTTGTGATTAATGAAAGTAAAATTCGGCAGTAGCCAGCACGTAGCAAGCCAACTTTAACAGCAGTGTGCTCCTTCTGAATGGTTTTCCGCTCAAGTGTTCACAAGAGCTGCTGCAGTGTTGAGAGCTCTTTCTGACACTGGGTTTATTCATATTTACACTACAATTACTGCTCATAACATTCTGCATACTTTCCTTGGCATGATTGTCTGTTAGAATTCATTATTATTGTGCCTTTTCGACACTGTAATGACACAAGCCGATGAGCACATGATAACAAAGTGTCTGTGCTGCTCAAAAATCTGTGCTGTGCTGCGCAGGCGGTCCTGGAGTGTGCGAGAGCTTGGTGCGTGCCCTGGGTCCCGATGCCCGGTCGTTACGGCCGTACCTGCAGAGGCACATGGCCGTTCCCGGGGTGGCCATGCGCAAGGACCTGTTTGAGTGCCTGCTGTCCGAGCTGCCCCGGTGGCCGGCTCAGCAGTTGGGCGCAGACCTTGGACGCATCGCCCAGCTCGCAGAGAGAGCTACCCCCGCGGACGGGCCAGCTCAGGCCCAAATGCTGCGGCTACTGTGGTCGGCACCAGCGCAAGGACTTCCAGAGTACGTGGCTCGGCGCTTCAGAGCCGCGGGCCGTGCGCTTTTGGGCCGCGCCAGCATGCCTGACACTGTGGTGCGCCGCTACGAGGCCCTGTTCGAAGACGGCCGCAGCTCGGCCGAAGCCCGTGATGTGGCTCGATTGTTGGCTGAGCACGCGTTCGACTGCCGCCACGCTCCACCTGGGGACTCGGAACTCGACCGACTGCCGGTCACGTCGGCCCGCCATGCACTCGCCATCCTGAGCCACTTTGCGCGGTCACGCTCATGCGCCGGCTCTATGTTGGTGCCTCTGCCTGACGAGGTGTCTTCCGGTCAGCTTGTGTGGCAGGCGCCATCTCTCTTCGACCACGGCTACCCCAAGTCGCTGGGCCTACAGGAGTCCGAAGCAGCCGACTACTCGCGGGCGCGCACTCTCGAGAAGGAGCGCGCATATAACGATATGCTACGATTTGTGCGCGAATCGATGAAGAACTCCAGTCTGTCCTCGCTGTCTCTCGAGTTGCTGCTCAAGATAGGCATAGATGTGGCCAGCAACTGCCAGCCGCCGGGCAGCACCGTGTCACTTCTTCGCAGCATCATCATCGAGCTCCAGCGCCGCAGAGAAGTCAGTCCAGAAAACAACCGCGTGTTTAGCCATCTGCTCACCTCGTTTCAGCGTCAGAAGAACTGCTCTAAGGTCAGCATTCGGGACCTAATCAATGCACACGACTACCTCGTTCCTCAGCTACTAGAAGATTTTGAAAAGAGCGTCCTTTTTGAATCTCCGAGTGTTCGCGCCTACCTCGTGACGGAGCTAAGCATTTACGCAAAGATGGCACGTCAAATCCCCGCAGAACGTCGGGTTGCTTTGCTCGGTGTTGCCACGGCTCTGCTTACAATTAGTTGGCCACCTGGTAAAGTTCTTGACCTCCTCATTGATAGCGCATCGCTCCTTCAGTTCGGCAGCATAAGTAGACAGATGGCCCGCAAAATGATACCAGCGTTACTTCGTATTCACACAAGACCGTACTATGAATGGCTTTCACCGAAGCGAAAGTCGTACCTATATTTGACGCTGTTGCGACTGATCGAGCAACTTGATAAGATGGACAACAGTATCCTTGTGGCCATTGAAACCGTGGTTGCCAGTCCATGCGAGAAGCTAAACCTTGTCAGTGTTTTGTTTCGCATGCTTGAAACTCCAACTGTCAGCAGTAAAGCAATATCTTACATTGAATGCCTAATAATGTACCTGCTGAAGATTCCGAGATGGTTCAAGATAGACTGGAGCGTCATAATCATACCACCAGTGACAGAGGGCCCTTGCCACCCGCAAACATGGCATAAAACAACCAGTACGACGGAACTGTCGGTACGAACTACGCCACAAGTAACTTTTACGGAAATACCGTCGACTGGCATAGAAGAAATATACACGCCAGGACAAGAACTGACCTCTAGAGAGACAACAGCGTACAGCACAACTACGACGACGGAATATACAGCCACAGAAGTAAAAACAACTACGGGGACATCTCCAGAAGAGTCGACAACACCTTGGTTTGCACCAACAACATCAAGAGGAACTACAGTGACACCTTCCAACGGTATATACACACATGAAACAGGAACGGAGACAGAATATACTACATCCGTAGTCGAAACTACGCCAGCCACATTTACAGAAACTTCTTCCAGCACGGCAACACCAACATCTATTGAGACGTCAACTACGGCTTCAAATACAATTTCTACGACTACTCCTGGCACAACAGAGACTCTTACTCAAACTCCATTTTCGGAGACTACATCCACCTTACCAGCTTTAGAAACAATGGCTGTTACCACTGAAAACATAATGTCACAAACACCTTCGACAGGATCAACTATGACAACTGAAACTCCAGAATTCTCTACCTCAATCGAAACAACCGCTGCTACAGAATTCTCAACACTTCCAACGACAACCGAGCTGTTCAGCGAGACTCCGACTATGACACCTTCAAGCGAGACTACGACCTCTGGCTCATTATTTTCTACAACACCTTCAGCGAGTGAATGGATGGAAACGACGACTCCGGCGGCTTTTACTACAACTTCCGCGGAGGAAACACCCTCGGCTACACAGTCAACACACACAACATTTGCACAATCCTCAGAAACACCTTCTTATGAAACCACGACTTCAACGAAATATACGACAGCTTCATTTGAGAGTCCGACGGCTACTCCTTCTCTTGAGACAACCACGTCGACCGAAACTACTACTGAGACTCTCGCGGGGTCTCCTTCAACATGGGCAACATCAACTGCATTTACAACTGAAGGTGTAACAGCAACTCCTTCAGAAGAGACACCTTGGGAATCCAGTACGACTTCAACGGCCACCGAAACACCTTCAGTTTACTATTCAACCACGACTACTACAGAATATACAACTGCATGGACATCAAGGGAAACTCCCTCCGAAGGTTACTCGACAGGCACTACGACTTCACAAGAGACTCCTTCCGAAAGTTACTGGACAAGCACTACAACTTCATATGAGACTCCATCGGAAAGTTACTCGACTTCAAACGAGACACCGTCGGAGACGTTTTCGACTGTAACGACATCTATGTTGACAGAAACTCCTTCAGAAAGTTATTCAATAGTAACCACGACATCGACAACAGAAGTACCCTCAGAAAGTTATTCTATCACGACAACCTCGACATCAACAGAGACTCCGTCTGAAAGCTTTTCGACATCAACCGCGACACCATCAGAGAGTTATTCGACAGAAGCAACAACGTCCACAACTACAGAGACACCCTCCCAAAGTTATTCGACAATGACAACGACTTCGACGGAAACTGCCTCTGAGAGTTATTCGACAGGAACTACAACTTCAATATCGACTGAAACTCCCTCCGAAATGTATTCGACAGAAACTAGTTTTTCAACGGGATCTACCGCAACACCAAGCTTTACGGTGACCACATCTGGCACCACAACGGAAACGCCTGTTGGTACACCTTCCACTGAGACGACTACAACAACAGTTATCAAGGCGTCTACCGAAACACCTTCAGAAACTCCATGGGAAGAGACCACATCATCGACAGAGACCACAACGGGCAGTTATTCATTCGAGACTGCCACTACACCGAGTCTAGAAACATTCACGCCAGCAACAGAGACTTCGACCAGCGTGACGAAGTCGCAGCGCACTACAGCGCCACCACAGCCGGACAACAGGGAGAACGATACAGTCACGCCAACTGGCTTCCGCAGCACTGTCGTTACGACGGACAACATTCTTTCGATGGGAACTACGGTCGTCACTTTGCCTACTCCGACACCAAGTGTTAACGTATTCACGGTTCCATCATCTCCAGAAAGTGCAACGGTCAAGTTCAACATAGAAAAAATATCGCATCACATAACCCACACGAATGAGTCTACCGGCAACATTCTATCAATCATAGAAAGCATCTTCAATATTCCGCCTCCAACTAACATCACAACTATAATTGAAGGGGCACATAACATTACCATTGGTCACCCTGACATTGAACGAGCAGTGGATGAGAGACTGATACAAATAATTGTAAAAGCTCTGACTGCTGAGCAACTTCAAGGAATATATACCGACAGAACCGAGCTTTTGGTGTTAGAACTTTATAGGATTATTAAAACTGGAGTAAAAATTAATCTGACCATCCTAAGAAGTATCCTCACTTTGGAGATGACAGCTAGACTTCGAGAAAATATAATTTCAAGCCTCGTCAACAGAACGTACTACGGGCCTAGGGAAGAAGTCCACAGAGTGTTAGAGATTCTGCTGCCGTACCTAGCAGTGCACCATATCTCTACGCTCACAACGAAGGAGTTCATTCATTTGTTGGTTCAGTACGTGCAGACAACCAACAGGAGTAACATTGACGGCGACTTGAGGCATTTCTTGATCGAAATATTAGAAGAACTTACAAGAAACCCCAAAGTGCCGGAAAACCAAAAACAACGCCTGATAGCTATACTTGAGGTGCTCGTGAAAGAATTACCCGCACCGCACACAGACTTCAGTGCAATTAAAGAGTACCTGCGAAATCCAAAGGCTCCCTTGCCATACACGCTTTTACTCTCGATACAACCGAATACACGTGGAACTGCGCCAGGATCTCCAGCCACAATACAACTGTTAGCATCTGTCGTAAGGGAATCCGGCGGGAACCCGGTGGTAGTGGGAAACGTAGTTTCCTTGCTCCTCAGGTTGATAAGCACGAACAACGTTCCAAGACTACAAATAGGGCCGCTGCTTACTAGCCTCAACAAAATTGTTCATCGAAGAGACCTTATCGCGCCCCACCTGAGAATGGTCGCTCTTACAGACTCTCTCGTTTTGTATGGCAATGACGGCTTCCAATATTTGTCACCTACTGCGCGCTCGACAGTGCTAACAACTCTGATTTCTTTGTTGAGCGGACGTGTCGATGATTATCTTGTTACACGTCTGCTTAGTTTCAAGCCGCCCAACTATCATCCGGGACGGACGTTTGAAACCTTGCGCAGAGATGTGGACAGCGTCAAACCCACTGGCCCTGTGGAAGGCCTAACGGCAGTAAAGCAAATTCTGCTTGCTATAGGGTCCACTGCCTCGAGCAACCCTTCTTCGACGGTGCACCTGCACACTATCGCTGAAAAGCTGAACTCCCATACTCCAGAGGAGTCGAAGTATCCACGCTCTATACAATACATTATTGCCAGCCTACTTAAGAAGACTCCTGTGCAGCTGCCAGATATTCCAAAAAGTGGCATGACACCACTGTCGTATGTCCACTGGCCGACGTATCAAATGCCACCCGATTTGGTTGACAACATTGCAAAAGAAGTCGAGGACCGCGATTATAAGATCACCCACCTAACGAAAGAGCTGTCGTTTGACCTTGTGTCACCCGCTCTCGATCCTACCGTTCGAGGTAATCTGCTTGTAGTAGCCATGCGTCTGCTCACGACTGACCAGATGACTGTGACTCTCGCTCAGCAACTACTTCGCGCCATTCACGCCGCAGTTACAATGGTTCCCTCGTTGTGGCCAAGTAATAGCTTACTGCTCCTTCAGGACACTCCAACAGCAATAACAAGACCAATAATACGATCTCTCCCGCCAATACAAACTGCTATTCTTCCATCACTATTGCACCACTTGATAAATAGGGCTCGACATATTCCGAAACAAATCCTCCATACACTAATTAAGTTCGCGCCAAGCCAGGACTATGCGGTGGAAATAGTTACGGACATTATCTCGGCGCTGTTGAGACATGGTGACGCCTCTGAGCAAGCCGACCTCAGCAACAAGCTTGTCAAAGTGTTGGATGAGAGAGCTGGGACGAGTGCTTTGCCCACTAAAGAAGTTGCCGACCTTCTGACGCGCTTCAGAAACCGCCTGTCACCATTGACCAAAGGCACTCCCGAGTTGAAGCCGGTGATCAAATACATAAATGAGGTACTACGCAGGCTTCAGAGTGAACCTCTAAGCGCCCTGCGAAACCTCAAGAAGTATCTCAGGGCACTGCCAGGACCTGCACCAGCGGAACTTTTGCGCGGCATATTTGAAGACTTCCCCAGCTGGACGCCGAGCGACCTTCAGACGGTAGTTGGCCTGGTGCGGGATGCACTCACGGCATCCAAAAGCCGAGAGCCTGGAGTGGTGGGCAGCGTGGGCGCTGTGGCCATGCGCCTGCTCCGACTCTACAACTATACTGACGGCACTGAAAAACGTCTCGTCGACGTCATCGATCGGGTTCCCGCGCGTGACGACATTATCCCGCAGCCACTCAAGCTCGTGCTCGTCAACGACATTCTCTTTGTGCTTGCCACGAAGGTGACGCAAAAGTCCGAGAGCCATGTGAACGTGCAGACATTACTGGAGATGCTGGACTCGGTGCTGCGCGGCGGAGCCTTGCCTACGGGCACGGCGAGCGTAGAGAGCCACTTTATCAAGGCTGTGGCTGCCTTCGTGGACAACAAGTTCGCTCTGCGCAAGGTGACTCGAGAGCTGCGCGTGCGGATCGCCGACCTGTTGCGGCGGCTTGATCTCCAGCAGTACATCCCGCTCGAGATTCTTGTCAAGATCGACAAGCAACTTCGCAAGGAGATGTGGACGGTAATCCGCAAGGTGCACACTACGACCGAGGAGCGCTCCATCACGCAGTTCTTGCAGTACCTCAGGACGGCAAACCGAGACGAAATCGTGCGCATGGACGAGGGCAGCATGCGGAACTTGCCCAAAGTGATGCTGCCGCTGCCGCCACGCGCTCTTCACAACGTCATCGCCGGAGTCGAAGATGTGTTGAGATTCAACCGCGAAATCATCCACCGCGACCTGGCCCGCCAGCTCCTTACAATTGTACAGACGGCCATCAGCAGTCCTATGTTCCCTGCCACATTGCTTCCCCGCAGCAAGAGCGTTATGGACGCCCTCAAGCGAGACATCCGACAGGAGAACGCCAGGGGCGTTCCCTATCCACCCGCCATGTAGAGACTGTCGGCCCACGCGTGGCTCATTGGTGCTTGCCACACAATAAAAAGAAAAGTCTTCAGAGTGTGCCACATCCATGTGCTTCTAGAGTCTGCGATGCGCCAGCAGACAAGGAAGGATTTGGTGCAGTCACGGTAACGGACGAACTACGCTTCGGTTTCAGAAGACGGTTATAGGAAAACGCGCTTCTGTTCATCAACCCCTTGTGTTGTTGTCACGCGACAAAAGAAATCAAAACCCCTAACCACGAATTAGAAACGTCAAAAGATAATCTTGGAGAAAGACAGAACTTTCATCTTTTTTATTTCCTCCCTCGCTGTGTGGCCCTAATTTCAATGAGTTGCGGATTGCATACTGTAACATTACATATAAGTGCAGTGGTTGGTGTATACTGCTATTTTAATGCGAATCTCTATTTATACGCTCATTAGTCGACTGTTGTTATTGGCGATCTAAAGGCGCAGCAGTGCTGGTTTTTTCATGTGTAAGCTGATCCGGGACATTCGTCCTTAATGTTTGCACCCGGCATTGTCTAAGCGCACACCCGTCTTCACTGCGAGCCCCTGTTGTGCATCTAGAGGCCATTGGTACGCACATGGCATGTATCGAAGCAGTGTGATTCAACCATCAACCCGCCGTTTTGGAGAGTGGGCGTGACTACCAAGAATGTACGCAAAAAAAAGAAAAAAAAGAATGAAGCCTATCTCAGTCTAACATAAAGTAAAATATCGCAATAGTAATGATTCAAATATAAAATAAAGATACATTTATAACCTACCGCTATCCTTTATGTTTCCCGACAAACTCGCCCATTGTTGCCGCACCTTTCAGCTCACCTCATCGTCCGAAGAGAACTTTCGGGAAACTTTCTTGCTCGAACAAACCACTGCCCTACGTACAAATCAAGCGATGAGTAGAAGAATGGTTTTGTTCTAGCCATACTACCAGGTTATGAGGCTCAATATCAATCACCAATAACTTAAGCAACGAACAGTTGACAGAAGCACAAAAAGTAAACCCTGCAGAACGTTCAAGGTATCTCTAAGACAACAGTTTTCTTTCAATGATGACTTTCAAGTAAGCTGCCAAACGTGCCTTGGACAACGACTTTTCAGACTTATTCGCGGGATCTGCAAATACTCCACGAGGCGCACTGCTCTGTATTTACCATATCCGCCTAGCACCATCTCGTGCAGCCACACTGCGCCGGCTGTCTCTTTACAGACCAGAAGTGGAGAATCCTTCGCTGCCTCGTAGTATAAGCCAAGTTGAACCCCAATATATTTCATCACACACTTTAGGAGGTAAAACTATTTTTATGCAGACAGTCTTTGCACACTCACTAGCGGGTATACACAAACCTAAAGTACGTAAAGCTATAGAATAATTACTTGAAATTTAAAGTGCCTAAACTATGTGACATAGGTCGGCTTTGATTCTAAGCCCATTCGATGGATTCGGAAGGACAGGCAAGAGCTTTTCCTAGAGTGAGAGCCAATAAAAAAACGGCAGTAAATTAAGCCAGCCCAAATGCCGTGAATGACATTTACTACCAATGCCCAGCGCACTTAGCCCGTACTTGCTGAGGCACTATACGCATTTACCCAAGCTCACAGCTGGTACCATTGTATTGACGCCCGTAAAATTCGGCGTCTTGGCGAAAGCGAACCCACGTAAAATGTAAGAAATAAAGTAAATGACTATGCCCTCATTGAGCGCATCTAACGAATTGAAAATGGTGTACCCTAACAGTGAATGTGGCTGAGGTAGCGGACATTAACGGCTATACAGTGCTATCTTTGGTGTTCGCGGTAGCGTCATGCTATACATTCTAGTTCTGGCGCATCCGAACGGAATCGTCGAATCTAAGCCGAAACATATTTTTTTCTGTAATTCGCTAAAAACAACGCCTCCGTAAATATGAATAAATACGGTTCGAATGCTACAGTTGGACGTATTCAGCATGACGCGCCCAAACTAACATTCGCCCCGAGCCATGCCTACCCCCTCACACACGCGCGCACATACATGCTATTTCGCTGTTTACAAACGGCATTCATGGCAGCTGGGCTTCCGCCTGTCACCACAGAAATAGAAGGGTTGGCACACAACACTTGTGCTGAAAACGGTAACCGCACAAACTTTCAGCCATTTTAGCTGAAAGTATTCCACAAGTGAAAATTAATTTTGCGTTTTATACACGATAATTGAACTTACCAGTACATTCATCATCATCAGCCTGACTACGTTTTCTGGGAATCCAATCGGTTACCCTTCATGACCACCGGCTATCCTGCCTACGTGCTACATGCCCGGCCCATGTCCATTTCCTCTTCTTGATTTCAGCTATCATATCCTTAACCCCCGTTTGTTCCCTAATCCACTCTGCTCTGGTCTTGTTTCTTAAGGTTACACCTACCATTTTCTTTTCCATTGCTCGCTGCGTCACCCTCAATTTAAGCTGAACTCTCTTTGTAAGTCTCCAGGTTTCTGCTCCGCAGCTAAACACCGGCAAAATGCAACTGTTATATACCTTCTTCTTGAGGGATAGTGGCAATCCACCCGTCATGTTTTGAGAGTGCTTGCCAAATGTGCTCCACCCCATTCTTATTCTTCTAGTTACTTCAATCTCGTGATTATTACCTGCCCTAAGTAAACATAGTCTTTTACAACTTCAAGTGCGCACTATTACCTATCTCGAAGCGCTGCTCCTTTCCGAGGTTGTTGTACATTACTTTCGTTTTCTGCAGATTAATTTTAAGACCCACCTTTCTGCTCTCGTTGTCTAACTACGTAATCATGAGTTGCAATTCGTCCCCTGAGTTACTCAGCAATGCAATGTCATCGGCGAAGCGCAGGTTGCTAAGGTATTCTCCATTAACTCTTATCCCTAACTGTTCCTATTATAGGCTTCTGAAAACCTCCTGTAAGCACGCGGTAAATAACATTGGGTAGATTGTGTCCCCCTGCCTTACACCCTTCTTGATTGGTATTCTGTTGCTTTCTTCATGAAGCACTATGGTAGCAGTTGATCCCGTGTAGATTTATTCCAGAATGTTTATATATACCTCATCTGCGCCCTGATTCCGCAGTGTCTGCATGACGGCTGATATTTCTACTGAATCAAACGCCTTCTCGTAATCTATGAAGGCTATGTATAGTGGTTGGCTATATTCTGAGCATTTCTCTATTCCCTGATTGATAGTATGAATGTGGTCGATTGTTGAGTAGCCGGTTCGAAATCCTGCTTGTTCCTTTGGTTGACTGAATTCTAATGTTGTCTTAATTCTGTTAGCAATTACCTTTGTATATAGCTTGCATACGACGAAGAGCGAGCTGATCGGCCTGTAATTTTTCAAGTCCTAGTCATCTCCTTTCTTATGCACTAGGATAATGTTAGCATTCTTCCAAGATTCCGGTACTTTTCCCGTCAGGAGACACATCGTAAACAGGGTGGCTAGTTTTTTTTATTTACACAGTCTGTCCTCCATCTTTCGGCAGATCTATTAATACCTGATCCTCACCAGCAGATTTGCCTCTCTGCATGCTTTACAAGGCTTTTCTGACTTCTTCTATAATTACTGGTGGGGTGTCATCTGGTTTACTGCTAGTTTATATATTAGGTTCGTGGTGGTCCCGTATACTGCACAGATCTCTGTAAAACTCATCCGCTATTTTAACTATCCTATCCATATTGGTAGTTATTTTGCCTTCCATGTCCCTTAGTGCATACATCCGAAAAGGCAGCAATGACGTAGTGCTTAGAGCATCAGCCTCGCATGCAAGAGGTCCGTGGTTCGAATACCAGTGCCGCGCAGTTACCAACCGGATTAAAAAAGAAAAATCCGCGTGGTGATAGAAATGCGTTAAGAGGCCTGGGGTGTGGCCTCACCGGCTACCACCGCCGGTAACGCACTCCATCACCAGAGCAAGATTGGCCACCCTGGAGCAGTATCTGGCCACTACCTCTCACATGCATACGCCAATTAACTCACGACACTCAGTCCCCAGCGGCTCCGAAGCAACTGACCCCGGCGGTGGTAAGATCTGCAACGCAGCAGAGGGTGCTAAGAATCTCTGGATCCAGACGGGCCGCCATTGGAACTTGAGCTTGGTAACGTTTAACGCTAGAACCTTACCTAGTTACGCAAAACTAGCTGTACTATTCGAGAACCTAGAGGTTGTTAAATGGGATGTAATAGGGCTCAGTGAGGCTATAGGAGTACAAATGAGGCATACACAGTGCTACAGAATGGGCACGTCCTTTGCTATCGGGGCTTGGCTGACAGAAGAGAAGTGGGAGTGGGTTTCTTATCCACAAAAACATAGCTGGCAACATAGAGGAACACCAAAGCATTAATAAAAGGGTGGTAGGTATCGTAATTAAACTCAATAAGACATACAAGATAAATGTGGTACAGGCTTACGCGCCCCCATACAGCCATAATAACGCCTCAGTTGAAGACGTGGAAGCGGCAGTGAATAAGGTAGAAACACAGTAGACTATACTGCTAGGAGACCTTTCGCAAACGTAGAGAAGAAGCAGGCTGGAGACTAGACAGTAGGAGATTATGGCATCGGTACTCGAAATGCCAGAGGGAAGCTACTAGTACAATTCGCAGAACGCAATAATTTACGGATTTTGAATACCTTCTACCGAAAATGAGGGAACCGTAAGTTGACATGGAGGAGCCCTAATGGCGAAAATAAGAACGAAATAGACTTTGTACTGTGTGCACACCCAGGCATTGTGCAGGATTTGGAAGCACTTGGCAAGGTACGATGCAGTGACCATATAACTGTAAAGTCTCAAATTTGCCTAGACTTGAAGAAGGAGCAACAAAAACTGATACGCAAGACGCCAATCAATGAGCTAGCACTGAGAGGGAAAGTACAAGAATTCAGAGTCTCGCTTTAGAACAGGTAGTCGGCTTTTATCGAGGACACCATCCTTAGCGTTGACGCAATGAATGATAATCTGACGAGTATCATTACGGAGTGTGCAGTGGAAGCTGAAGGTACAGCAGATAGGCAGGACACTGGCAAGCTTTCTCAGGAAAAGAAGAAGCTCATTAAGAAGTGTCAAAGCATAAAAGCCGAAAGTGCAACAGACAAAATGTATAACATGGAGACAATCGAACACGCTGTGAAGAACCTGTACATTAAACCTCCTGTAAACCCGTGGTGTTTTCAGGATGTTTTGGGGACCCTATATATTGGGAAGAGTTGGGGATAATAGTTAATGGATATCTTAGTAACCTGCGATTCGCTGATGACATTGCCTTGATGAGTAACTCAGGAGACGAATTACAGCTCATGATTACTGAACTGGGCACGGAAAGCAGAAAAGTAGGCCTGAAAATTAATATGCACAAAACTAAACGTAATGTACAACAACCTCAGAAGAGAACAGTGCTTCGAGATATAGGTAACAGTGCACTTAAAGTTTTAAAAGACTATGTCTACTTAGGAGAGGTAATAACCGCGGAGACGAACCACGATATCGAAGTAACTAGAGGAATAAGAATGGGGTAGAGCACACTTGGCAAGCCCTCTCAAATCCTGACAGGTAGATTGCCACTATCCTTCAAGAGGAAGGTATATAACAGCTGCATCTTGCCGGTACTTAGCTACGGAGCAGAAACCTGGAGACTTACAAAGAGGGTTCAGCTTAAATTGAGGACGACGCAGCGAGCAATGGAAAGAAAAAAAAAAGGTAGGTGTAACCTTAAGAGTCAATAAGAGAGGAGAGTGGGTCAGGGAACAAGCCGGGTTTAAGGGTATCATAGTTGAAATCAAGAAGAGGAAATGGACATGGGCCGGGCACGTAGCATGTAGGCAGGATAACCACTGGTCATTAAGGGTAACTGACTAAATTCCCAGAGACGGCAAACGCACGATGGGGCGGGAGAAAGTTAGGTGGGCCGATGAGAATAAAAAGTGCGCAGGTATAACGTGGCAGCGGAAAGCACAAGACCGAGTTGACTGGCGGAAGGAACATGAGAGAGGCCTTTGTCCTGCAGTGGGCGTAATCAGGCTCATGATGATTATGTAGATTAAACACAATAAGCGTTCCTCTTATAAAAACATGTGAGGGGCGGCGTTCAGAAAACTTAAAAAACGTGCTCTCTCTCTCTCTCTCTCTCTCTATTGGTGTAGCAATCTGTTGCGTTTACATGCTTGCCACTTGTGAAACGGTGGACGTGGTTTCTTGGGATCCGCTACTAAAAGCCAGCCGTGTAAACACACACACACACACACACACACACACACACACACACACACACACACACACACACACACACACACACACACACACACACACACACACACACACACACACACACACACACACACACACACACATACACACACGCACGCACGCACACGCACACACACACACACACAGATAGAAAGAGAGAGAGACTTTTGTACATTAGTAAAGCTCTCTCCAATTTAGTGTGTATGTTGTATGATTAGCTGCGCGTTGCTTAGCTATCGCTCTCGAATGCACTTTAAAAAAAAAGTTTGTAAAAAGGGAGCAAGTGCAAGCCAATAGGCACCAACAGCAGCACTTACTACCTTTCTTAAACCATAACGAGTCTTTTGCTACCTGTTTATTGCCTACTTCAGTAAACGGTTACTATAGATTCGACTATTACTAACTTCTTGCTCCTTGTTTACTACCTACGTTAGTACACAGTAACAATTTAACGTGTAGTAACTGTAACAATTTTTTGCACCGTTACTACGTTTTTGCTACCCTGCCATTATCTATCCAATATAAAAATAGTAGGTAATACCTCCTGTATTAGTTTAGAAATGGAATCGTCTAGACATATCTTTAATCTAAATAGCGGAGCAGAAAATATCCCTGGATCACGAGAAAAATTTAAATTACGCAACGGAGATGCGTAAGCGTCATCTGATATTGTCAAAACGCAGAAGTACAATTTAATGAACCATAAGCAAGTGCTACACGCGTTTTAGTTGATATATACTACGAGCTTCGTATATTACAGTTAACTAACATGACAGGCGGATCAAAATTAGCCAGGTGCTAAAATTATTCCGTAGTCACTCACTACGGCGTGTCTCCTAACAAATATTGTGATTTTGGCACGCAAAAACGCCGAAACTATTATTTCATTCTGACTGTAGACGTGTATTAGCAAAAGGAACCATTCAAATGCATTGAAATTATATGTTAGTGAACTCGGTGCCTTTCGGCCACTATACATAATGCTTTCTTGTGGCAGTTTTATAATAAATAGAAGTGGTATTTTTTCATACGGCTGGTCAAAAGTCTTGTGCTACTACGTCCCCAAACGCACGTAATCAGATAGTAGGGTATAGTACACTTGGTTAAATTTTTTTATAATTCATCCTGAAACACAACTGCTCACTCGTACCAGGCACATCTTCAAAGTGGAGGCTGTAAATACTCCGGGGGTTGCTTAATTGGCGCTGTAGCGTAGGAAATCATGTCTACGTATCCATCGCGTGCATGACACTCTACAAAATATTACGCGAAGTTGTGTAGTATTGGGACGCTACCTTGACCAGTAATAACAATCGAGAAATAATGTGGCAAAATAAACGCGGTAGTATAGATTACTACTTTTTTATTTTAAAAATCCTTATAACTTACTACCTATATGGTTAAATTGAGGACGACGCAGCGAGTGATGTGAAGAAAAATTATAGGTGTAACCTCGAGAGACAAGAAGAGAGCAGAGTGGATCAGGGAACAAACTGGAGTTAACAATATGACAGTTGAAATCAAGAAGGAATGGACATGGGCCGGGCATGTAGCGCATAGGCAGGATGACAGCCGGTCATTAAGGATAACTGACTGGATTCCCAGAGAAGGCAAGCGGGTTAGTAAGATGAGTAGATGAGACGAAGAAGTTTGCGGGTATAACGTGGCAATGGAAAGCACAAGATCGGGTTATTTGGCGGATCATGGGAGAAGGCCTTTGCATGCAGTGGGCGTAGTCAGGCTGATGATAGTTATGTACATTAAACACAATAAGCGTTCCTCTTATAAAAACATGTGAGGGGCGGCGTTAAGAAAACTTAAAAACGTGCTCTCTCTCTCTTTCTCTCTCTTGGTGTAGCAATCTGTTGCGTTTACATGCTGGCCACTTGTGAAACGGTGGACGTGGTTTCTTGGGATCCGCTACTAAAAGCCAGCTGTGTAAACACACACACACACACACACACACACACGCACACACGTAGCACACACATACACACACAAACGCACGCACGCACTCACACATACACGCACTCGCACGTACAAACGCACACACACTCACACGCACACACTCGCACACACAGACACACACACACAAACACACGCACGCACTCACACATACACGCACTCGCACGCACAAACATACACACACACTCGCACACGTGCACACACACACACACAAACGCACGCACACACTCACACATACACGCACTCGCACGCAAAAACACACTCGCAAGCACACACACATACACACACGCGCGCACACACATACACACACACGCGCGCGCACACATACATACACACACAAACGCACTATGCACTCACACATACACGCACTCGCACGCACACACACACACTCGCACGCACACACACATACACACACAAACGCACGCACGCACTCACACATACACGCACTCGCACGCACAAACACACACACACTCGCACGCACACACACACACACACACACACACAAACGCACGCACGCACTCACACATACACGCACTCGCACACACAAACACACACTCGCACACGCACACGCAAACACACGCACGCACTCACACATACAAGCACAAACACACACACACTCGCATGCACACACACACGCACAAACACACACACACACATATACACACATACACACACACCCTCGCACGCACACACACGCGCGCACACACATACACACACAAACGCACTCACACACACATACACACACACACACTCGCACGCACACACACACACGCGCGCGCACACACACATACATACACAAACGCACTCACACATACACGCACTCGCACGCACAAACACACACACATACACACAAACGCACGCACGCACTCACACATACACGCACTCGCACGCACAAACACACACACACACTCGCACGCACACACACACACAAACGCACGCACTCACACATACACGCACTCGCACGCACAAACACACACACACGCACGCACTCACACATACACGCACTCGCACGCACAAACACACACGCACACACACATACACACACACAAATGCACGCACACACACACACGCACGCACACGCGCGCGCGCACACACATACACACACACGCACACACACACTACACACAAACGCACGCACTCACACATACACGCACTGTAATATGTTGAAGGAGGAAGTTCGCTGATGATGGCATTCCACCGCTGCCACCAGTTGTTAAGGTTGACGAAGGAAGATGTTGCAGGTGATGGCATCCGGATGGAGGAACTGAACGCTGACAAGAGGATACGAGAAACATAACAGGGGTTTATGACATTATTTACACATATTTACAAAAAAGGCAAAGTTAGTGGTTACACAAACCACGAGCGTGGTGGTTGAACGATACATAGTTCAGAGCGACGTCCAGCACTCTGCCGCGTCGTTTTATGCCCTCGGGCTCCTCCTCTCCGAGTCGAACACCAATCACGCACACACAGGTGAGGGGGGGCGAGCATGCACGGTCCACGTGAACACTGCACTGTGGTGGCGCCGGCAGGGCTCTTCCGCGTCGTGTGTGTGCCGCTACTCAAGAGTTGCCACGATCCTGGCAGCATACTTCAAAGGGTCCGCCGATTTTGTTCGCTCAATTAGCGGGGTGATTTGCGGTTGCCGTCGGTCTCCTCCAGGAGGATGCTGTCTTTGTTGGCCTCTCTCGATTGGTTAACGGCGTCTTGGCGACACGACGTCTCGTCCTCCGGCTAGCACGTACAATGCCTGACGAGCATAGGCAGTCGGCCGGTCGGCTTGGTGATTGGGGAATCAAAAGGGAGCGCCGCTCCTCTGTCAGCTCCGGCGCCGGCCACGCCAGCCCTCCTGTCGCCCGACGAGTCGACGAGGCCATTAGTCACCGCTTCTGCTTGAAGGGACGACAAAACGGTCCGCACTTGAAGGACGGGAACTCGCCTCTGCCCGCCGCCTGGTCTGGATAATCGCTCAAATACTTGACGGCGTCTGTTAGACTGGGCGCCGAAGGGATTAAGAGCCTCTCCAGTGGATCGGCTTTCGCACAAAGGCGTCTGCCCAGACGCATTTCCAGGCCAAACTTAACAGCTCCTCCGCCGCGCGGAAAATCTCGGCTGGCCAGCGCTCCCAACCGCTGGGCACGAAGAGAATGGTTAGTGACGATGACGATGGCCTGGCTTTTCTCACTTTAGCTGCGAACTCGAAACCAACTCCCAAACTAGCTCACAATGATCGACAACAGCAAGGCGAACCACACAACACAATACCATGCTGCAGTCAAGCACATTGGACCCGCTTAAAACCCTCCAGGCTTCTCAAGAAACACAAACAAAAGAGAAACCTGTACGCTAAAATTTTGAGACAATTTTGTGCCGCCAAAGTTACAAAAATAATGGACGTGGAGATGCTTACCAAAGATGTAACATATTGCCGTGTGAGAAAAGCACACAAAGGCAAATACATTTTGGCCCCATTTATCCCTAATCCCATTTTTACAATACTGGCTTTCTCCCACTATCCGCACTACTAAGTTGTAACTCACATTTAACTTCATGATTAATTTCATGAAAGACAACTACCTAAATTCCGCACAAAGGCAGCCTAAACCTATAAAAGGTAACGGGGCGCATTTTCTATTCTCTCATTACAAACTTAAAAGGTAGTCGTGAGTGCCTACTTGGAGGACACCCTGGCGCCAACGAAAACTCACTCACAACAGATCAAACTGCGTATTTACAAATTCCTGAAATATATCTAGTCGCAAAGTTTGGTGAACGCAGTGCCCTCAGCTAAAGCGATCATATGATCCTGATAAGCAATCACTAAAACAACAAAATGAAGTAAACCTGGTGTACTAACACGCTCATTTGCTGGATGTAGTTTCATGTCAGCCCCTGTTTTTAAAGAACGCACATGACTTTGCCGTGCGCTCTAGCACGACATCTTACTCTCATCCAACGAGCGCTAGCATACCAACACGCACCTAACCATAGGCGATATCTCTCTCACCTAGGTATCCTTAAACCCTCATCTGAACGTAAATTTTCTCAAGATATCGAACTGTGAAAATCCTTAAACGCATCTCTAATCTCAACGTTCGATATAACATAACGCTCAGCGAAATAATTCACCTGATTCCTGAGCGCCTACTAAAATAACAAAGGGAAATGCAACTCGTGTACTAACACGCTCATTTGTTGAATGTAGTTTCATGTCAGCCCATGTTTTTAAAGGACGCCCAAGACTTTGCTGTGCGCCCTAGCACGACATCATACTCTCAACCAAAGAGCGTCAGCACACCAATCGCACACCTAACCGTAGGCTCTTTCCCAGTAACTCAACTAAAAACGCTTACAATGCTTCTAAAAAGTCTAGAAGGGAAAACCTGCTGCTACACGAACTAGCTTGGGAGATGACAAAGGAATATTACTTTAAAACCAAAAATAAGCAAACAAACATGCTTCTAAGAAAATTCTTTTGTCACTCTCTCCAGCTTACAGCTGTCCCTCATCTCAATCGCACACGCGGCGGTCGTGGTCTTGCCGGATTGCGAGGATGGTGGTGGTGGTAGTGGTTAGAAGATGAGAAAAGGCACGTAATTTCTGCAACCCGGTCGGGAGCACGGAGGCAACAACGTGCACGTGCTACCCGCTGAACGGCAGCGTTACGCCTCATTTGCGATTTCGGCCGTCCTCTGTCAATCCGGCGGAGGGAACCCGAGCAATGCAAGGGAAAGAGTGACGGTGTCCTATTTGGTCTAGCCGAGTGGTGTTTAGCTATTTTGGTCTTTCTTCTAGGACCACTTCGACACTCTTTTCCGTGAAAAGCTCTAAATCTCCACCGCGCATACCGTCGCGTGGACTCGCGCTGTACACTACCAGTTCGCCGCTTGTGCCTTACTGCACGACACAAAGACCTTGTTGTTGAACTGGCCGATGACTTACCCAGGGCTCGTTCGCCCTGCCGAATGCCGCCTTTTATATTCCTTAGTCGTTCCGCTTTCTTGCGGCAATGTTTGCGACCATTTCCCCCACTACTAGGAAGTTCGCCTCGGGTTGCGTCATCGATTGTTCTGCAGCTCAATGGTGCTTCTGCGCCACCTGCCACACTACTTTGGCAGTTCGATTTTCTAGCCCTGTTGCCATGTCGCGCCGATTCACCTGTGTTAACTTTGTGCTCACGCACCCAACTAACTCGGCGCCTCCCATTTGATTTCATTTGCAAAGGACCCGCTGTTCCCTTTTCTTTCGTCCCGCAGTTCAGACGCATACAAACGAACTTTGACGCTGACGCAAAATGCCTAGTCCTGCTTGCGGCGCTAATAGGCTTCAAACTTTTCTGAACATGCGTAGAGCTGCTTGTCTCACTCGCGACTTTGCGACGTCTCTTGCGTCTGCGCCGCTTCCTGCGACTCGTCTCTGAGCCTACCGCTCGTAGCTCAAGGTCGCTAACACTCTCACTGCACTCGTCAGCTGTCGACGCCACTCCGTCTAGATGATTTTCGAAAAAAAAACCACCTATTTCACACTCTAGATCGGCGGACAGCTTGACGCTCTTAGGAACAGTGCAGCTGCTTTCCCGCAAAAAATCTCGCTCGTCTTGCTGGGAGCTGCCTACAACCACACTGTTCTCATCCTCTACCTTCGCTGCTTCTCCTGAGCTTTCTCCAGTGTTCTTGCCTACTTCGACATCATTTGCAAGACCCACCGTCGCGACAAACACAGTTGAGGCCTGTACCAGCTTTTCTACAGCTATCCTAGCTGTTTCGCTTACAGTTAACTGGCACAGCACGTCGTCGCACTCGCTCTGGCCTTTGTCAGCCCCTATAATTATAGCAGCATCTTCCGCAGCTCTCACATTCGGTTCATCTGCGAGCCTGCTGCGCTCTTCACACGTGCTAGCCTTCTCTACAACTCTGGGCTGCACCTCACTCACTTGATTATCGCACTTCTCATGCGCTACAGTTGCGGATGGCTGAATCTTCCGCCTCATTGCCTCGATTTTTTGTTCTAATTGTTCGAGCACCAAGGCGCGTGCTCGATCACGCCCTTCTCTATCCTTTTTTTCCTTTTCTTCCCTTTCTTTTCTATCCCGTATTTCCTTTTCTTTTCTTTCCTGTTCCTTTCGTTTCCGTTCCTCTCGTTCGCGTTCCTCTCGCTCCCGTTTTTCCATTTCCCGTTTTTCTACAATCTTCACTGCGTTTTCATTATACTCCTCACTGGCTTTTTTCGAGATCAGCATCCAAATCGCTGTCCTGCCCATTCTTTCCTCTATTTCAATGCCTAGATGCTTACTCACACACAAAAGTTCATCTCTTAGCATTGCCTTCCACGACATGATTGCCGTTGTACTTTGGTCCTGCATCTCACACATAATTAGGGGATCCCTACAACTCAAAACTCACAAACGGTAATCTCCCTAACCCACACACAATCCAGCTTCTAATAAACTCACACAATTGAAGCCTGGAAAGTCAAAGCAAAGACCAAGCACTCACCTCAGCACAGCACCATGTCATGAAGTCCACCTCAGCGCTGCCAACCAGTTGTAAGATGTTGAAGGAGGAAGTTCGCTGATGATGGCATCCCACCACTGCCACCAGTTGTTAAGGTTGACGAAGGAAGATGTTGCAGGTGATGGCATCCGGATGGAGGAACTGAACGCTGACAAGAGGATACGAGAAACATAACAGGGGTTTATGACATTATTTACACATATTTACAAAAAAAGGCAAAGTTAGTGGTTTCACAAACCACGAGCGTGGTGGTTGAACGATACTTAGTTCAGAGCGACGTCCAGCACTCTGCCGCGTCGTTTTATGCCCTGTCGGGCTCCTCTTCTCCGAGTCGAACACCAATCACGCACACACAGGTGAGGGGGGCGAGCATGCACGGTCCACGTGAACACTGCACTGTGGTGGCGCCAGCAAGGCTCTTCCGCGTCGTGTGTGTGCCGCTACTCGAGAGTTCCCACGATCCTGGCAGCATACTTCAAAGGGTCCACCGATTTTGTTCGCTCAATTAGCGGGGTGATTTTCGGTGGCCGCCGGTCTCCCCCAGGAGGATGCTGTCTTTGTTGGCCTCTCTCGAATGGTTAACGGCGTCTTGGCGACACGACGTCTAGTCCTCCGGCTAGCACGTACAATGCCTGACGAGCATAGGCAGTCGGCCGGTCGGCTTGGTGATTGGGGAATCAAAAGGGAGCGCCGCTCCTCTGTCAGCTCTGGCGCCGGCCACGCCAGCCCTCCTGTCGCCCGACGAGTCGACGAGGCCATTAGTCACCGCTTCTGCTTGAAGGGACGACAAAACGGTCCGCACTTGAAGGACGGGAACTCGCCTCTGCCCGCCGCCTGGTCTGGATAATCGCTCAAATACTTGACGGCGTCTGTTAGACTGGGCGCCGAAAGGATTAAGAGCCTCTCCAGTGGATCGGCTTTCGCACAAAGGCGTCTGCCCAGACGCATTTCCAGGCCAAACTTAACAGCACTCACACACACAAACACACACACACACACACACGCACACACAAACGCAATCACACACTCACACATACACGCACTCGCACGCACATACATACACACGTACGCACACACATACACACACACACAAACGCACGCACGCACTCACATACACGCACTCGCACGCACAAACATACACACACACTCGCACGCACACACACACACACACGCACGCGCACACACACAAACGCACGCACGCACTCACACATACACGCACTCGCACGCACAAACACACACACACTCGCACGCACACACACATACACACACAAACGCACGCACGTACTCACACACACACGCACTCGCACGCACAAACACACACACACTCGCACACACACACAAACGCACGCACTGACACATACACGCACTCGCACGCACAAACACACACTCGCACACACACACGCACGCACACACACATACACACACACACAAACGCACGCACTCACAAATACACGCACTCGCACGCACAAACACACACACACACACTCGCACGCACAAACACACGCACACACACACACACAAACGCATGTAGGCACTCACACATACACGCACTCGCACGCACAAACACACACACACAGTCGCACGCACACACACACGCACACACACACACATACACACACACAAACGCACGCACGAACTCCCACATACACGCACTCGCACGCAGAAACACACACACATACATACACACACGCACACACACACATACACACACACAAACGCACGCACGCACTCACACATACACGCACTCGCACGCACAAACACACACACACTCGCACACACACGCACACACGCGCGCACACACACACACAAACGCACGCACGCACTCACACATGCACTCGCACACACAAACACACACACACACACACACTCGCACGCACACATACACACACACACAAACGCACGCACTCACACATACATGCACTCGCACGCACAAACACACACACACACTCGCACGCACAAACACACACACATGCACACACACATACACACACAAATGCACGGACACACACACATACACACACGCACGCACACACACTACACACAAACGCACGCACGCACTCACACATACACGCACTCGCACACACAAACACACACACACACTCGCACGCACACACACACACGCACGCACACACACAGAGGCAAGCACGCACAAACACACACACATACACACAAACGCACGCACGCACTCACACATACACGCAATCGCACGCACAAACACACACGCACACTCGCACACACACACACGCACGCACACACACAAACGCAAGCACGCACTCACGCATACCCGCTCTCGCACGCACACACACGCACGCACACACATACACACGCACGCACACACATACACACACAAACGCATGCACGCACTAACACATGCACGCACACACTCACACATACATGCACTCGCACGCACAAACATACACACACACTCGCACGCACACACACACAAACGCACGCACTCACACATACACGCACTCGCACGCACAAACGCACACACACACACACTCGCACGCACACACACACGCACGCACACATACATACACACACATACACACACAAACGCATGTACGCACTCACACATACACGCACTCGCACGCACAAACACACACACACACACTCGCACGCATACACACACACACAAACGCACAAACCCACGCACGCACTCACGCATACACGCACTCGCACGCACAAACACACACACACACGCATGCACACACACACGCACACACACACACATACACACACAAACGCACGCACAGACTCACACATACACGCACTCGCACGCAGAAACACACACACACATACATACACACACACGCACACACACACATACACACACAAACGCGCACGCACGCACTCACACATACACGCACTCGCACGCACAAACACACACATTTTCGCACACACACACACGCACACACACGCGCGCACACACACACAAACGCACGCACGCACTCACACATACATGCACTCGCACGCACAAACACACACACACACTCGCACGCACACACACACACACGCACGCACACACATACACACACACAAATGCACGCACGCACTGACACATACACGCACTCGCACGCACAAATACACACACACGCACACAGGCGCACACACACATACACACACACACAAATGCACGCACGCACTCACACATACACGCACTTACACGCACAAACACACACATGCACACACACATACACACACAAACGCACGCACGCACTCACACATACACGCACTCGCACGCACAAACACACACACTCGCACGCACACACACACGCACGCACACACACACACATACACACACACAAAAGCACGCACGCACTCATACAGACACGCACTTGCACGCACAAACACACACACACACACTCGCACGCACACACACACGCACGCACGCACGCACACACACACACACAAACGCACGCACGCACTCACACATAGACGCACAAACACACACACACTCGCACACACACACACACACACACACGCACATACACACACACAAACGCACTCACGCACTCGTACAGACACGCACTTGCACGCACAAACACACACACACTCGCACGCACACACACACACACATACACACACACAAACGCACGCACGTACTCACACATACACGCACTCGCACGCACAAACACACACACACACACTCGCACGCACACACACACGCACACACACACACACACACACACATACACAAAAACGAGCATGCACAGACGCATACACAACAGCACATACACACGGATACACGCATAGGTTCAGGGTGCCACACTAACACAAATAAGAAAGAATATCCAGTTTGAATAACAGCCGCTCAGCATGGGTATACTTACAGGATTTTTCTACTACTTATGATCGGGTAGCGGAGACTATACGCGGGTAGTAGAAACTATTTTCAGCCCATAACTACACTTAAGGCATGTCTGTTTCTAAATGCTCCAAGACACATTCACCATGCGTGTATATTGAATTTTAGGGAAAAAAATAGATGGACTTCTGGATACGCTAAACCATACAAATTGAGAACGACATACAAACAATACTGAATAAAGCATGATAGTGAATGACGATAACGGCCGGGCGCTTCATGGACAGAAAAACGGCGCGTCGTCTGCTACGCTACTTCTGGTTCGATGCCTATCACTTCGCTGCCTCTAGGTGCCTGCTGCGCAGTGTAATTGGGGAGAAAACACTGATAATGCTGTGACGCGTTTATAGCCGCTTGTTCAGTGATAGCGTTCTTCAATTCTTTTTTTGCAATGCGAATGGATAGATTATATTTAGCGCACTTCGGAGAACGAAGCGAGAACTGGAAATGAGCAAACATGAGGAACGTTGAGAGGCGGGTTTCAAGCGTAGCATATGCTTTGAAACACGCAGTAATATTTTGCAGAATCACCTCGATCTATCATTTTCGAACACACACGCTGGCCACCTCTAAATCACTCCCACATATGAGCCCATGCTGCCGAATGTCAACATACGTAAGATGACAACGTAATACGCGAACTCTGCCCGATGAAGTACGGCGATATATCGTATTTCCATTGCATATTCTGCATCGCCCACTGTCTGTAAAATTTATGGAAGCAGCTCATTGAGTCCAATGTTCGTGGGACAAGGCGGCCGCTCTATTAATGGTACCGTGGGGCGTAAAACAATCACAGCCTTTTTTGAAGCAACTATTAGCATGATATGGTATCTCTAATATGTAAGACTTGCCGGCGTGAAGTGCTGATTGGCAGTGTTATGTATGTTTATTTATTTATTTTATTTTTACATATTCTAGCCCCAATGAGGCTATTGCAGGAGTGGGGGAAAAAACAAAAACAAGAGGAACAAATCAACAGTTAGAGCAGGATTCCAAAAATTTGAAGTGGTAGCAAACGAACACTTCCGGGCAGCATATTCCAGGCTTCTATAGTTGAAGAAAAGCTGTATTTGAACATGTCAGTGTGGGTGAAAAAAGTTGCAATGTTAAGGGCTTGGTCACTCCTCGTAGACGAAGGTCTGAAAAATTTGATATATGATTTTAGAGCGCTTAAACGAGAAGAATGGATTAGGTTGTGCAAAAACTTTAGGCATTCAACATTGCGACGCTTCGCAAGTGTAGTGAGACCTATAGCTGTGAAAGGAAATTCGGTGGAGAAAAATGCCTGTCATATCTCTTGCATATAAAGCGCACAGTTCTTTTTTGAACAGATTCAGGTTTGTTGATGTCAAATTTCTCATGGCGGTTCCAAACCACACAACCATATTCAAGAATGATTGATTGATTTGTGGGGTTTAACGTCCCAAAACCAGCATATGATTATGAGAGACGCCGTAGTGGAGGGCTCCGGAAATTTCGACCACCTGGGGTTCTTTAACGTGCACCCAAATCTGAGCACACGGGCCTACAACATTTCCGCCTCCATCGGAAATGCAGCCGCCGCAGCCGGGATTTGAACCCGCAACCTGCGGGTCAGCAGCCGAGTACCTTAGCCACTAGACCACCGCGGCGGGGCACCATATTCAAGAATGAGGCGTATAAGAGTTTTGTAGGTAAGCAGTTTGGTTTCATGGGGAGCAAGACGGAGTGACGATGTAAATAACCTAAACTGTTAAGGGCTTTGTTGTATGAGAAATCAATATGTTTGGACCATGATGAATTATGTGTCATAAGAATAGCAAAATACGTATAATCGGAAACCCTACACAGACTAACATTGTTAAAATTATAGTCATAAGTCCGCGGGCATGAACGTCTGGTAAATAACACAATTAATGTCTTGGAGAAGTTAATATTCACTTGCCAAGATTTGAACCAGCTACACAAAATGAGAAAATGATTTTTTTTTTTCAGAATGGCATGATCCAGTTGAGATTTAACAGCATGATAGAGGACGCAGTCATCTGCAAAAAGGCGAATTTTCAGAGAAGTGTGCAAAGGGAGGTCATTGATGTAAAGTAAGAATAAGAGTCTGAAATTTTCGTGCATTGAAACAGTTTGCTCTGGTGCATGAGGGAACGACCTTTAATGTAGACATGGAAAGGCGTAAGAGCGCATTTAATTTTTGAGTAAGAAACAGTTTACTATTGCCATTAGATATATCGAGCCCGGGATCGTACCTTTGCAACTCAAAAGTAAATGAATAATTTTACGGGTGAGCGACATGAAAAGAAATGGGCGGATATTTGGTGATGCTACGATGTTCAGGAAATATTTGTATGGGACAAAAAGTGCGCGATATCATCCTTTGCTGCAAAACAGTAAGCATGTGACTGGAGGTACATGCCGCTTGAATGAAAAAAAAATTACCACCCGCACGATTATAAGTATCTCGTATTGACTGCATTTGTGATTCAACTAAGCTGCATAGCTCTCCAAAGTATTACGAAGCAATTTGCGAGAAAATGGCACCACGACTGCTCGGCGGAACCCGTAGAAAGCGGCGGCACTGGCAAGATTGCCCGTACGGCAGCACGGCATCTCGAACCGGAAGTGGAAACAGACGTGCGCCGTAGGCCCCAATCCTTTGCGTTAGTCACGATTTTGCCATCCACCCATTATTAAAGTCGTTCGCTTAACTCCAATATTGGTGTACATGGTGGCGTACGTGTTGTAGGTAGCATATGTTGCTTCTTTTAAAATATTCCGTAGAGAAAATATCAGTTAACTAACCTATACCTCTGGAAGCTCTCTGACATTCGGCAACGCAATAAACCCCACAACTGGTACGCACGAAAAGACGCACGTTTCGCGCCTCTTATTCCTTATCGGCAGTGGAACTCCCAATTCCAGACCACGAATACCGCCAAAGAAAGCAATTCGTTTTAAAATATGCTTTGCACGCATAATCAAATGCAAGCATCTACCAGGTGTTTCGAAGCAGTTCATTGGCGTAGCGAGGAGTGGCACACTAGACCCGTGCCCCCCCCCACCCCCGCCCCCTCGATTTTTTTTCGCTACGGCATACAGAGCGAAAAAAATTACCTTATCAAAAAGCCCCCCCCCCCCCCCCCCTCATACCGAGGAGGGCAGCGAATGAATGTGGCTTGCGAAGTCGACACGCGGCCAGCGGCGAATGTTTGCGGCGAAGCTTACCTCCTCGCATCATGCTTTTGAGGCTCGTAATAAATTAAAAAAAATGCTCGGGGTACAAATATCTGCATTGGGTATATACGATTGGGCAAGTACAACACCACCCCTCGCAGCAAGCGAAGCACACCACTGACCTAAATTTCGGTGGAAGGTTGCTGGCGGCACACCAGGGCATCAGTGCCTCCAGGTTTTTGTGGGCGAATTGAGTTACACAAGATAAACAGAGCAGACGTACTCAATCGCGCGTAAAGTGTGCGCTCTGCTGGTAGGTCTCAAACTACAAAACAAAAAAATAGAAAAAAAATGTCGCCCATTCGTTTCGAGGACACTGAGCATACAATGCATAACTCGGCCAAGACACAAGTTGAAAATCGCCAAAAATTCGCCATGTCGCCATTCATGATTTTAGGCCGCCATGGGTCCCTCCAATTCGCCAATTTGGCGAAAAGTAGCCATTAGTGGCAACCCTGCTCGCACCACATCACCTCCCTTCTTGCTCCTATAGGTCACATTCAACGTTACTATTATTCCTGTTTATCACGAAACTGCAACGTCGAGCTTCACGCCTGCAGAAAGTTCATCATTGCTTCTGTGGTGCATCTACATCCCTCCCAAAGCCCTCGAACCATTCCTGGAGTCAAAAAAAAATATTTAACCCCGCACAAACTACACCATTATTCATATATGGGGAACACAGTAGAGGCTTTGATGTGCCACGGAGTTTTCTAAGCAAGTATCAGCAGGAGTAATGGTGGTTCTGATCACTACAAGATTTAACACGCCGCATCTGAAAACATGCACCGACGGCTGCAGAACTCACCGCTAACCATGCTGACTTATTAATTGAGGAACCATCACAGGCACGGTCTAACTCCAAGACACCACTTCATGCAGCGTCTTATATATCACCATGAACGTGAACCAAAAAAACAGTTAGTGGCTCGTAAAATCGAGAGAGTAATTCTTCCGTGCTTAGATATTTAGGATTGCAAGATACAGCGGCGTTGTTTTTGCCGCCAATCCACACCAGCGCGCGTGAAAATTCCGCGAAGGCGCCCTAGGTTATGCAGGCTCGAGTTATGCCTGCAGGCGATGCAGGCCAGTCAGGCGGTCACGTGAAGATATGACAAGCTGCCCACATGCGAAGGCACAAAGAATGCAGTGATCGCGCGAGCAGGCCAAGCTAGAAGGTTTGTAGGTCCTATTGTGAGAGACCCAAGTCCGGGTCGCGTAAAACCTTGCATGCAGGACAATACAACGCAGTTACAACCAACTGACCAATCTGAGCTATCTGTCAAAGAAACCATGAAGTCACTGAAGCAATGCACCTAGCATCATCCGGTACGTAAGCTAACGACGCCAAGTCAGCCTTTTCTGGCAAATAAGGCCAAGGCTGTGACAAAGCGCATGTTTCTACGAAAAAAAGCGCTTGCTCGAAAAAAAAAAACCCCATCTGTGCAAGAATCAGCAGAAAATCACTGCTTTTTTTTAGCTCACCTTTCCAGGAAACGCATAATTAAATCGGCTTTAGTGGCCTATTTATTTTGTTTATTCAAGTTGATGACAACACTGAACCATATATTTACGGGGAAATGGACATCTATTTGTCTGATCGAGTTTTAAAAGTGCTGCGTTGATTTACGACGAAATTGGGACTGTTTTCACTAGTGTCTCCTACAGCGAGTTCTCAGTTTATTTGACCCCTTAACCAAGCATAATGTAGTCCGCCAGCCTGAGAACTGTGTAACCTATCTCTCTTTCCATCTACTACTCCTCCCACTAAGATTTATTTATTTATTTATTTATTTATTTATTTATTCATAAATATGGTTAATTTAGACCATAGTATAGTGGTAAACACCTTTAAAGAAACATACTTTGGGGGTCAAAAAGAACAACAAAAAATAGCAAAGCGGTTAGAACAGGTAACAGAACACTTCAAATGACATGCTCTTCAAACGATACCGAAGATTTTGGGATTACAGCCTCGTTAGACCGATTATTGCCACTGCTTATTGCACGAGGAATGCATGTTCAGAAAATAAGTCCGCAGCAAGTGTGCTTTGGACACTAACTTCGAAAAGTGTCAATCACGCCAACTAAACAGTTAGACCCGCATCGCATTCTTTCAGAGAGCTGGGTAATGTTGCCTCTGCCGATTAATGGGCCAAACGGGACGTAACAGGCATGCACAGAATACTGCCGGTGTAGCCGAGGTCCCTATAGGTTTAGGCAGCCAAAAACCATCCTCGTACTACGCGCGGCCATATATCGCCTGTATCCGGGGGAGCACCACTAAAGCGTTTAACCTCATACAAGCAGCGAAAAGGAGTTGGCTGCTTCGCTTGCGCAAGCGCACGAGCCCCAATGGCCAGCCAGAAAGAACCGAGAGAGAAAACAGCTTCGTTCAGCTTTGCGGCGAGATCAAAGCGCTGTTCCCACGGGCGGCGCAGTTCTTGCCGCTAGGCGTCTGTGTAGCCGTTGTTCTATCGTAAAATGGCTCAGGCGTCCCGACGCAGAGCGTGGAGTAGGCTCACTTGAAGCAGAATTATACGCCGGTGTGCCTAATTGACAGCCTGGCCCAGAAGGATCTAAAGCCCGCGTCAATGGGATACGTTTCACCACTACACAGCGGGAACTCAAACTGGCACTCAAAGAGCGGCCGGCAGCCCGAGCCGCTCTTTGAGTGCCAGTTTGGCCTAATTTGGCCGCAGAACTTAATCACCTGCGCGTTCAGCAAACCGCTTGCCGGCATCAACTCATGCCAGGGATATTAAACACACCAATAAAAACGCACATTTTTAGACGTTCTGGGGTAGACACTAAAAAAAAAAACTATCTTTGTCGTTTTATAAAACTATACTCTTTGGTGATACATAAATCGTAAATTACAGCGCTACAAGATGCTTGGTTAAAGAGAAAACGTGCAAAAAAAGAAAAACAGCACGCAGGTGTCGGCTCCGTATTGGTATTCACGCAACAGTCACTGCGACATCATAGATTTGGATGGTAAGTTTTTCATCGGTAAAAATGAAGAACATTTAGTGTAGAATGGTACAGAGGCTTAACGTGTCAATTTTAGACATTTTTAATGAGGCAATTACGAAAAATGTGAAAAGATAATAAACACTACGAAATTCAAGACGTCACAATGACACTCATATGCAGAGATTTCGGCACAAAACTAAATAATGAACTTTTACACTTTATCTGCTATTCTGTCACTAAAACAATAACCACGAAATTCACGACAGTAGTATTCAAACTGTAATTTATCGGTCTAGATGTATTTTTTTAACTTAGCGGCCCTAATATTCAAGCTTTCATATTATGAGTTTGGATGCCAACGGACATGGCGGTGTCACTCCCTCACCACCTCCACCCACACAACTGCATTCTGGTTAAGTAATACAACAGCGACGTTGGAACTATCAGCGACGCTTAACAGCATATAGCTAGAATACAACCTACGCGAGTAGTGAAGACAGGGTTGGCGTGCTGATGAAAGGCCTGCCTGGAGTGAACGGTGCGTTTTCCTTGGACATGGAGGACATTTATTACTCGATTCCACACGATGAATTGAACATAGCCGGGTGCGAGGTGAACGAGCTCAGTGGAATATTTCAGTGTCGAAACCGTAGTGAGCGTTAACACATTTTTTGAGCTATTGTCCTATCACCTGGAGTTCACCTGGTAAAATTTAAGGGTAGTGTATTTTTACAAAAGAAAGGAATATGCATTCGGTCTAGCGTTGCACCAATGTTATGCAACATACTTCTGGCCAAAATTGACAACTTTTTGGGTTTTATAGGGCTTTTGCCAGGAGAGGAAGTAAAGTAATGCCGGCGATATTTTATCTCTTTTTAGGGAATCGTTCTCGAGGTTTAAGTTTTACCTGCGAACTACCACTCGACAAAACCATAATGTTTTTTTTTTACCTAATTACAAGTAGTATTGCATGGCAATGGCCATATTTGCTGAATATTTTCACCTCGAACAAATAAAGTGCTAATGTCATATGAATCGAACCACTTGAAGTTGGTTAAGATGATTTTGATTGATATGCGGTGTTTAACGTCCCAAAACCACCATATGATTACGAGAGACGCCGTAGTGGAGGGCTCCGGAAATTTCGACCACCTGGGGTTCTTTAAAGTGCACCCAAATCTGAGCACACGGGCCTACAACATTTCCGCCTCCATCGGAAATGCAGCCGCCGCAGCCGGGATTCAAACCCACGACCTGGGGGTCAGCAGCCGAGTACCTTAGCCACTAGACCACCGCGGCGGGGGTTGGTTAAGAGGAGCATAGCACTCGGACGCACCATGGACGTGGTGCAAAAGGGCTCCTCCCACCATTCGGCCTGTAGCCTGAAACAGCAAGTAGAGAATATACGTTGATAGCTGCAGGTCTTTCTGCCTCGCTGATTACATCTGTGGAGGAAGTTGGATTGAAGAAAGTGAAAGATCTTTTTTTTTAATTAAACGTATGTAAGGTCTTAAAGTCCGAAAGCATTAAGAAAATATGAAGGACTTGTACCTTACATCCATAAAGTTTCTACAACATAATAAAGGTGGCAGAAAAGCAAGCTGCACGTCGGCATGGTTTTTTCCGCACCACGCAGATTGGCAGGCTTGTGTGCGCAATAGGTAAATATGGGGGAAAAAAAATTCGGCAGATCCCACATACCTGGGAATTGACGTTATTCGAAGCATGCGGAGGGAAGGTGACCGTCTTACAATTGTTTATTGAGCGAGACGCCACGAATTGACACTAAATATATGTACAAATGTTGCACGCGCAGGCATATGTTGAATAGTTGCAGATGTGTATATAACTAGTTGTTTGCACTTGCGCAACGATGTCAACTCTAACATGCACATTAGCAACAACAGAAGCTGATATGAAGCGCTGATGCTCGCAAGCATGCTGGCACTGGACACTGCTACATAAATCAACTTCAGCGCATGACAACTAACCACAATTGAGGTTAACCCGTTGTGACGGCTGTGTGAAAGGAGTACACATGTAATGTTTATAAAATTGGGTGGACAGCTGTATGAAAGGAGTACATATGTAATGTTTATAAAATTGAGTAGACAGCACTGCAACCGCTATTGACGTTTCACGAAGATTAGCGTCTATTCGAAGAGTAATTCCGAAACCTGGCGTGGCTCTGTGGTAAAATACTTCATTGCCAGCAGAATGCTTGGGTTCGATTCCAGCGGGGACCTTGACATTTATTCTTTGCGTTCGTCGGGTCAACGCTACCGATGTCGGGTATTTCTTAACGCTCACGCGTTAACATTGACCATTGGTGTTCTCGTCATTCTTGGGTAGATACTAAGGATCAATCACCTGTGGCACATACCCGCATACCAGCGGCACAGACCCGCCCATTGGTATGTGCCACTGTTTGACGGGAAGAGTTTGACGATGTACGCGACGAGATTGTAACATTATCCATGTCTTGACCAGCGCGTCATATTCGTCAAACCATCTCCCTCGCCAATTTTGGTTCACGCCAAGTTAAGGAGGTGACCATGAGAGCACCGAAACGTAAGCGGCTAGATAGATAGATACACTCAAAGTCGCCGAAGTTCGCTAAGAAATGCTTCACATTTAAAAGGTGCTTGTAAAGATGAAAGCATTTGTTCACTGTAAACCAATTTGCACCCTTATAAGGGTGTTTGCCGTGGATATAACTAACACCCTACGGTTACTTTAAGACACCCATGGCATGAGTGATTTGGTTTGTCAGAAGACCGTTATCGTAGGGCGTTAGTTGTAGACACGGAAAACACAATTAATGGTGCGAACTGGTTTATATGCAGTTTTGAGGGCAAGACTGGCGTTCTTTACTGCATCCCATTGGCGTATGGCGAAGGTTGTATTGGGCAGACGGGAAGATGTTTGATATGTGGGGTTTAACGTCCCAAAGCTACCAAATGATTATGAGAGACGCCGTAGTGGAGGGCTCCGGAAATTTTTGACCACCTGGGGTGCTTTAACGTGCACCCAAATCTGAGCACACGGGCCTACAACATTTCCGCCTCTATCGGGAATGCAGCCACCACAGCCGAGATTGGATCCCGCGACCTGCGGGTCAGCAGCCGAGTACCCACTAGACCGTCGCGGCGGGGACGGGAAGGTGTGTAAATAAGCGGTTGCAAGAACATAATGCATATTTGAGCGGGGATGTGGGAAGCAATTCGGTTATTCATTGCCACAGTTGCATGAAATGCTATTTTTGTAAGTGCGTAATGTTTGATCGCAGGACCATTTTAGGAAAGGGGGAGATACGATGGGGAAATTTTAGAATCTTTTCCCAATTTAAATAATAAAGGAAAGTGTGTCAGCAATACGCCGTTGTCTCTGACGTCAATGAGTGTACCTACCTATAGCAGGAAAGAAAGTTTCAAGCGTCACGTGTCGTGGTAAGAGACGAAATGCACATGTGTGAGAAGTCTTGTTCGACCTTGTATTCTCAAATAAAGCACGGTTGAAAGACCAGCGTTCGTTCGTGCACGTGCACTGCCTTCTTATTGCGTACGTGTTTGTGTGTTGTCGCTGTCGCCCCGTTTTTGAAGTTCATGATGCACCGACTGACCCCAGAACTAGCGTTTACGTAACATGCGTGCAAAATTTCCAAAAGCGTGTCTTGTTGCAGCCACGTGACAAAGTATGTCTAATTTAATAATTGATTAAATTCAATTTTTTTAATCTTTCCCCAAATTACTTGTATGGCGCCATCCATAGGCAACAAAGGCACGGAAGGGGCTGAAGGGCGCCAAATCTGCCCTACACATTGACTTGGTAGGGAGAGGGGCGTTGCGATAAACCTTCGCCACCTCCTGACGGGGAACTCCGCGCATAGAGTTACTGTATATGCTACCTTTAGGTAGTAGAGTTGCGCCACTGTCTTCAGGGCACCGCCCTCTCCGCCTACAGGAGTTCAGCGCCCCTTGGAGTTACTGTATATGCCACCTTTAGGCAGCAAAGTTGCGCCAACGTACGCCATCTTGGGTTCAAATGTCTTGCGGGAAAGCCACTCACCACCCACGTAGGAGCAGCACTCGCGCTTATAGCGTTGCTTTATTTATTTTTTCGCTTTTTTTTCTTTCAATTTTTGATGAAGGTACGCGACAAACTCAGTTGCTCTGGTCACGCCATGAAGCCTTGATTTTATGTTTACGTTTTTCGTAAGTAATAATGAAAAAAAAAACGTGCGGCATCAGATTATTGAACCAGTGGCACACATGTATATTTATAGTAGGCCAGGCATTAGCTTCAGCTTTTTTTGCGCTGTTTTTCCCATTTACATATATAAAATTACTTTTCACCCCTGATCACTATCGAGCCAGGGATGAAATATTTTTATCACGTTGGGCTCATTCGTTAACTGTGTGAGTTAACCAGCTAAAGTTTTGTACTGTTCAACTGAATCGAGCTGGATAGCGATCGAGAGTGGCCGTGCGACGCCCGCGTTAAGCGCGCATCTCGCATTACGATCGTATTAACATCGTGGCTCACGACAATTGATGTGAATCGTCGTTCAACAACACTGCCGTGTCCAACATTATTTCCGCTTAAGGTTTCAAAGCTGAAGTCAATTCACGCACTAGCAGCAACACCTTGCCGACTCAAATGGTTTTAGTTTAAATTCTCCCTTTATTTTGAGCGTTTATCCGCCACACTAATTTGGACGTATGCAGCTGACAAACGCTGCCAAACTCTGGGTGTATAACGTATTCACAACTGCATCTGTGGTTAATACAAGTAGAGCCAGTTTTGCAGTGCCGTGGACAGATAAAATAAGAAAGAAAGCCAAGCGCATGGGCGTCAGCAGAGAAGTTGAAAATGGTCGATTACCCCCCTCAGCTACAACAGCACTTGCCCTCACCCAAGCTAGACTAGTGCTCTCGCTCTCCCTAAGTCGCATAGCAACAATGGTGTACACCCCCAAGAGAAAATCCTTCCGACGACAATGGTCAAGCGCTTATTCCTTCCGACTGAACACTAATCTTTCTATAGCAACACCCGCTGCACCCGCGTCTAATCGCATGGACTCTATGTAGTACAATTCAACACAGAATGCAATTGCTGCCGCATTTCTCGTGACCAACAGGCAGCATGTCTACATTACCGAAGAAGCGCGGCGAGAATGACAACAGGCGTTGTCAACCCCGCTTTATCTGCCCGAAATCTGCGTAGCGTTGGCTTCTCCGCAGTGCAAATGAACCACCTATGACCACGTGATGGTGCTCGGCGAATAGGGGCGCCAGAGTTACTGGTAGCATATACAGTAACTCTACCCGCGCACGACCTATGGCGTCATCTGTGTCGCTTCTTGCGTCACCATATGTTGTATGCAAAGGCCACTCACCGAAGGATAGCATTTCATATCTTGAGTTCGATGTCAGCGTACATGGTGAGCATGACGGTGTTCGTCGTATATAGACACTCGGTGAGGTCATCAGTCTGTAAGTGGTAGTGGTAGGCTGTGCTCCAGTGGTAGCTTGTTTGGCTGTACCTCAAGATCGCCTGAGTAAGGTCGGCAGTAAAGGCCGTACAGATCTGTCGTGATGAAGACCTTCGAGGCGCCATCACGCAGTATGACGTTCCCAACGAACTTCGCTACCTCAGCAGCACTGTCTTTATGCAGTGCTCTTGTGTCGGCGTATCGGGTGAGGTAGTAGGTAACTACGACAATCCATTAGTTTCCGGAAGTTGACACCAGGAACGGTTCCATCCCGATTTGCTGGAACGCCCGACAAAGTGGCTCGGTGGGCTGCGGAAGACCTGCTGCCCTAGTCGGCTGTACCTTCCATTGCTGAAAACCTCGGGTAGTATTTACATAATGTCTGACATCGGCAGTGAGGCAAGACCAGTAGTACTTTTCCGGTGTTCTCGCAAGCGTGCGAGAAAATCCAAGGTGTCCAGCCATCGCGTCATCATATAAAGCTTCCAGAACCTCTAGACGCAAATGTGGCGAGATCACGAGCAGATAGTTGACTTGAAGTGGCTCTTCTCTAGGAGAACGTCGTTCCGAAAGAGAAACGACGCCAGTTAACTTTGCGACTGTGGCCGTGCGCTCGAGGTATCCCACAAGGCCCTCTAATACCAGGTTGGTTCGTGGTCGTTCAGGAAAGTCATCGGTAAAGGTTCCCACGAATAAGTCACCGTCCTAGTCGTCCTGTGGCACTTCAGTGGGGGCACAAAACAGTCACTCGGAATCGAGGTGTTTTCGTCCGGAATTAATTGTAAATGTCGTGATGTCGAATTCCTCAAGTCCCACACTGCATGATGTGAGGCGGCCTGAAGGGTCCTGTAAATTAGCAAGTCACGCAAAAGGCATCTGGTTAGTCCGAAGGACCTGCCGTAAAAGTATACAGGGGTGAAACTTGGATGTAGCGATGGCAAGACACCGCTTTTCTAAAGACAGGCAGATCGGGCGAGTTGGTGGGATTCTATGATAAATATATAACAGCGCTTATACACAGGATGTATGCATGTGGGAGGTAGTGGCCAGACTGCACCAGGGTGGCCAATCATTCTCGGGACAACCACGACTTTATTACTATAATAACTAGCAGTAACCCAGATGACACCCCACCAGTAATGGTAGAAGAAGTCAGAAAAGCTTTGGAGAGCATGCAAAGAGGCAAAGCTGCTGGTGAGGATCAGGTAACATCAGATCTGCTGAAAGATGGAGGATAGATTGTGTTAGAAAAGCTAGCCACACTGTTTACGAGGTGTCTCCCGACGGGAAGAGTACCAGAGTCTTGGAAGAACGCTAACATCATCTTAATACATAAGAAAGGAGATGACAAGGACTTGAGGAATTACAGGCCGATCAGCTTGCTCTCTGTAGTATACAAGCTATTTACAAAGGTAATTGCTAACAGAGTTAAGAAAACATTAGAATTCAATCAACCAAAGGAACAAGCAGAATTTCGAACAGGCTACTCAACAATCGACCACATTCATACTATCAATCAGGTAATAGAGAAATGCTCAGAATATAACCAATCACTATACAAAGCCTCCATCGATTACGAGAAGGCATTTGATTATATAAAAATATCAGCCGTCATGCAGACACTGCGGAATCAGGGCACCGATGAAGTATATATAAACATCCTGGAAGAAATCTACAGGGGATCAACAGCTACCATAGTGCTTCATAAAGAAAGCAACAGAATACAAATCAAGAAGGGTGTAAGGCAGGGGGACACAATCTCCCCAATGCTATTTACCGCGTGCTTACAGGAGGTGTTCAGAAGCCTAGAATGGGAACAGTTAGGGATAAGAGTTAATGGAGAGTACCTTAGTAACCTGCGCTTCGCCGATGACATTGCATTGCTGAGTAACTCAGGGGACGAACTGCAACTCATGATTACGGAGTTAGACAAGGAGAGCAGAAAGGTGGGCCTTAAAATGAATCTGCAGAAAAGGAAAGTAATGTACAACAACCTCGGAAAAGAGCAGCGCTTCGAGATAGGTAATAGTGCACTTCAAGTTGTAAAAGACTATGTCTACTTAGGGCAGGTAATAACCACGGAGTGGAACCACGAGATTGAAGTACCTAGAAGAATAAGAATGAGGTGGAGCACATTTCGCAAGCACTCTCAAATTACGACAGGTAGATTGCCATTATTCCTGAAGAGGAAGGTATATAACAGCTGTATCTTGCCGGTACTTAGCTACGGAGCAGAAACATGGAGAGTTACAAAGAGGGTTCAGCTTAAATTGAAGACGACGCAGCGAGCAATGGAAAGAAAAATGGTAGGTGTAACCTTAAGAGACAAGAAGAGAGCAGAGTGGATGAGGGAACAAACGGGGGTTAAGGATATCATAGCTGAAATCAAGAAGAAGAAATGGACATGGGCCGGGCATGTAGCGCGTAGACAGGATAACCGCTGGTCATTAAGGGTAACTAACTGGATTCTCAGAGAAGGCAAGCGGGTTAGGGGGAGACAGAAGGTTAGGTGGGCAGATGAGGTTAAGAAGTTTGCGGGTATAAATTGGCAGCAGCAAACACAGGACTCGGTTAACTGGCGGAACATGGGAGAGGCCTTTGTCCTGCAGTGGATGTAGTCAGGCTGATGATGATGATGATGAGGATGATGATGATGATGATGATACACCGGACGAAGGAAGAGACACATACGGCGCTGAATCTGCAACTGGGCTATTGAAAAACATGTACATTTATTAAAGGCCAGCGCGCATGCTCATTGTCAAAGACGAAATACTCATTGTCAAAGACGAAATACTTTGACGAAATACGTGAACTTATTACGAGCGGGCAGCTGATTAATAGTCCCTCGTATACAACCTAATGAAACCAAGTCTGCCAGTACGAGACCCTCATTAAATGAAAATAAGGGAAAGAAGTGTATACACTCCCTTCCCTTATATATATATATATATATATATATATATATATATATATATATATATATATATATATATATCCCGGTGCCGCGCAGGTCCACACCGAATTAAGAAAAAAACGCGCGGTGATGGGACTGAATTAAGAGGCCTGAGGCGTGGCCTCATCGGTGACAACCTCCATCACTGGTAACGCACTCCATCACCAGACAAGGATAGGCCACCCTGGTGAAGTATCTGGCCACAACCTCCCACATGCATACGCCAATTAACTCACGGCCCTCAGTCCCCAGCGGCTGAGAAGCAACTGACCACGGCGATCGACAACACAGCAGAGGGTTCTGAGACTCTCTGGGTCCGGACAGGCCGCCAGTGTAACCTGAATTTGGCAACGTTTAACGCTAGAACCTTTTCTAGTGAGGCAAGTCTAGCTGCACTATTCGAGGAGCTAGAGGGTGCTAAATGGGACGCAATAGGATTCAGTGAGGTTAGGGGAGAGATGAGGCCTGTACGGTGTTACAGAATAGGCACGTCCTTTGCTATCAAAGCTTGGTTGACAGAACAGAACTGAGAGTGGGGCTGCTTATCTACAGAACTATAACTGGCAACATAGAGGAATATAATAGCATCAATGAAAGGGTGGTATCTATCGTAATTAAACTCAATGAGACATACAAGATGAAGGTGGTACAGGCTTACGCGCCTACATCCAGCCATGATGACGCCTCCGTTGAAAGCTCCTATGAAGACGTGGAATCGGCAATGAGTACGGTAAAAACACAGTACACTATACTGATGGGAGACTTCAATGCAAAGGTAGAGAAGAAACAGGCTGGAGACAAGACAGTAGGAGATTATGGCATCGGTACTCGAAATGCCATAGGGTTGCTTCTAGTAGAATTCGCAGAACGCAATAATTTACAGATTTTGAATACCTTCTACCGAAAACGAGGGAACCGAAAGTGGGCATGGAGAAGCCCTACAGGCGAAAACAAAAACGAAATAGACTTTATACTGAGTGCACACCCAGGCATCGTGCAGGATGTGGAAGTGCTTGGCAAGGTGCGATGCAGAATAGTACGGTCTCGAATTCGCCTAGACTTGAAGAAGGAACGACAGAGACTGATGTGCAAGAAGGCAATCAATGAGCCAGCACTGAGAGGGAAAGTACAGGAATTCAGAGTCTCGCTTCAGAACAGGTACTCGGCTCTGATTGAGGAAACCAGCCTTAGCGTTCACGCAATGAATGATAATCTGACAAGTATCATTACGGAGTGTGCAGTGGAAGCTGGAGGTACGGCAGTTAGACAGCACACTGGCGAGCTGTCCCAGGAAACGAAGAATCTGATTAAGAATTGTCAAAGCATGAAAGCCTCAAGTGCAACAGACAAAATACAGTTGGTAGAGCTTTCGAAGTTGATTAAATAGCGTAAGGTATCCGATGTAAGAAGGTATAACATGGAGAGAATTGAACACGCTCTGAAAAACGGAGGAAGAATCAAAGTAGTCAAGAGGAAACTTGGGATAGGCAGAAATCGGATGTATGCACTAAGGGACAAGGAAGGCAAAATAACTACAAACACTTATAGGATAGTTAAAATATCCGAGGACTTTTACAAAAGTCTGTACAGTAGCCGGGACAACCACGACCTTAATATAAGAACTAGCAGTAATCCAGATGACCCCCCCCCCCCCCCGTAATGATAGAAGAAGTGAGAAAAGCCTTGGAGAGCATACAAAGAGGCGAAGCTGCTGGTGAGGATCAGACTCGCTCGCTGGATTCCGTGCTGACCGGTTGTGCCCTCGCGATCTCCGACGACAGCGTAGCTCTGGCCGACTGGGCTGGCCCTACGCCATCTCCTGACGCCGTTCACCAGCGACAGCGTAGCTCTGGCTGACTGGACTCGCCCTACGCCCTCTCCTCGGACTGGCCGTCCTCGGACTCCTGCGACATTCTCCATCTTCCCTATCTTCTCCTTACTTCCGTCGTTCACTGTCCCTGCGCCCCGCTCTCTCTGCTTCCAATCTGCCTATCTCTTTCCTATCTCTTTACCTTTTAATCCTATCCTTTTAATGCCTCCTTTACCCCCACCCATAGTGAGCTACTACTGAAGTGTCCTCTCCCTGAGAGACAGTTACGGGGCTCACTTTTCTGTTCTTTTCATTTAAAATCACTCCCCCCCCCCCCCGCTGGTGAGGATCAGGTGACATCAGATCTATTGAAAGATGGAGGACAGATTGTGTTAAAAAACTATCCACCCTGTTGGCGAGGTGACTCCTGACGGGAAGAGTATCAGAATCTTGGAAGAATGCTAACATCATCCTAATACATAAGAAAGGAGATGGCAAGGACTTGAAGAATTACAGGCCGATCAGCTTGCTGTCTGTTGTATACAAGCTATTTATAATGGTAATTGCTAACAAAATTAAAACAACATTAGAATTCAATCAACCAAAGGAACAAGCAGGGTTTCGAACAAGCTACTCAACAATCGACCACATTCCTACTATCAATCAGGTAATAGAGAAACGCTCGCAATATAGCCAACCACTATACATAACCTTCAAGATTATGAGAAGGCGTTTGATTCAGTTGAAATATCAGCAGTCATACAGACAATGTGGAATCAGGGTGACGACGACGCATATATAAACATCCTGGAAGAGATCTACAGGGGATCAACTGCTAATATAGTGCTTCATAAAGAAAGCGACAGAATACCAATCAAGAAAGGTGTGAGGCAGGGGAATACAATCCAGTGGCGGATCTAGTGGAGGGGCGGGGACGGAAGGGGCGATTTCCCCCCACCAAAGCCTGTCAGCACCCTCTCCCCCTCCCTGCAGTGCTTGCCATCCTTCTGCTATCACCACTTAGGACAAATGAGTGGGACCACTGAGAGCACACATTAACAGTATTTATGCCATTACGGGGTCTTCAGGCTAGTAAAAACAAACAAGTAATGACCACGCCCCCTTTCTGGTGTTGATTCAGGTGACTTCCCCCCCTAAAATGGGTGGCTGGATCCACCCCTGGTACAATCTCCCCAATTCTATTTACCCTGTGCTTACAGGAGGTCTTCAGAGGCATATAATGGGAACAGTTAGGCATAAGAGTTAATGGAGAGTACCTTAGTACCCTGCGCTTCGCCGATGACATTGCATTGCTGAGTAACTCAGGGGATGAATTGCAACTCAATTACAGAGTTAAACAAGGAGAGCAGAAAGGTAGGTCTTAAAATTAATCTGAAAAAAAAAACGAAAGTAATGTACAACAACCTCGGAAGAGAACAGGGCTTCGAGATAGGTAACGGTGCACTTGAACAATTTCTGCTTCTTAATTACAAATTTTAGTTGTTGACTTTGGCAAAATGTCCTATCATTGTATTATGTAACATTTTTTTGTTGTTGCTTCTTCGCAGACATGACGTGTTTATCCTCACGCTTCCTCTTTTTTGTACACATGTTATTTCAATTTCGTGACTATATTCAGTGGAACATGCGTGTACAGTATACTTTGTATTGACTTGCGCTATGTACGGCCTGCGTGCTGAACTTTCGTAGGAGCAGAAGCCTTTGTCATGCCACATGACTTTTAGGTTCTGCTTCCTTTCTGTTATAAGCAGAAAAAATAAAGTCAATTCAATTCAATTCGATTCAACTTGTAAAAGACTATGTCCACTTAGGACAGGTAATAACCGCGGAGCCGAACCACGAGAATGAAGTAACTAGAAGAATAGGAATGGGGTGGAGCACATTTGGCAAGCACTCTCAAATCATGACAGGTAGATTGCCACTATCCCTCAAGAAGAAGGTATATAGCAGCTACATCTTGCAGGTACTTGGCTACGGAGCAGAAACCTGGAGACTTACAAAGAGGGTTCAGCTTAAATTGAGGACGACTCAGCGAGCAATAGAAAGGAAAATGGTAGGTGTGACCTTAAGAGACAAGAAGAAAGCAGAGTGGGTCAGGGAACAAACCAGGGTTAAGGGTATCACAGTTGAAATTTCCTGACGCCGACGACCTTCGACGACAGTGTAGCTCTGACCGACTAGACTTGCTCTACGCCATCTACTGACGCCGACAAGAGCTCTCGCAAGTGGTGCCCTGTTCTCGGACTCCTGTAACCGTGTTTCCATCTTTTCTATCTCTCCTATCCCCTCGATATGTCGTCGCACTCACTCTCTGGCATACTGTTTCTCTCTCTTTCTACACCTTTATTCCTATCATTTTAATCCCTCCTCACCCCCATCCCTTGTGAGCTACTGTTGAGGTGTCGCTCCCTGAAGCAGACAGTTACGGGGCTCACTTTTCTCTTCCTTTCTCTCTTAGAACCACTTAGTCAAGAGGAGGAAATGGACATGGGTCGGGCACGTAGCGTGTAGGCAGAATAACCGCTGGTTATTAAGGGTAACTGACTGGATTCTCAGAGAAGGCAAGCGAATTAGGGGGAGACAGAAGGTTAGGTAGGCAGAGAGATTTCTGCATGATGCGCTCACCTCGCCATCACGCAGAAAGTTTGTTATTTCGATAGAAATTATATGGACACTCGATGGCTGTTCGCCGTCACCGCCATGTTCCATGTTACACGTAAAATCCAAGTTGGTTACATACTCTGCGCACTCCACGTTCTACTCGTGGGCGAAATCGCGCGAGCGGGGACAACGAGCGCTGCCGATCTCCGTCACTCGGACCTCGGACGGCGCACACGATAGCATACCGCCGCGTGGTAGACCTGCGGTCGAATGCCCAAGCAGAGAGGAAACACACCGCCCGTCTTGAACGAGCACAAAAAGCGCCATAGAGGGTGGAAGTGGGGGGTCGCTCGAGCATCAGCTGTGGACGTTGATTCTAAGGGCGCGGTCGCGATCGCTGGCGAGCTCGCTATCTCAGCAAGCATCAGCGCACGGCTCGCACACCCTGTTACGTGCTACGCTCTCAACGTGAAGAGATTGCGTGAAGGAGCCTTTCTCTCTGTAGCAGCCGTAGCTCTTCTCTTACTCGAGCGTTTTGTAGTTACGCCATATCAGACCCAAAAGAGTTAGCTGTTAGCCTTACTTCGTATTGTCACGGGGCGGTGACGTTGACGAAGGCGGCACACGTCATTTTCATGACTGAACTTTCAAATGCGAATGCATTTTTTAGTCGGGCTATGTCAGGCATCCAGAGTTGTACGCGGCGGTGTCTGCGCGCAGGCAGGTGTTATCTCTCCGCCCTCACTCTCTCTCCCATAGCAACAGAAGCAGGCGCGCGCGCTTATCCTCGCCCCTAGCAACCTGAGCATGTGGTGTGAGAGTGTAGGAGGGGGTAGGTGCGGTGCTTCGCGCTCCTTCTCTCATCGTTTGTTCTCTCTCCTCTCTGCGCCCCACTTTACCGTCCGCTCGCGCCTCACTCTTACCCGTGCGTTGGCTGGGCGCCTTTTCAAAAACATACAAAAATGTGCGCTCGAGACGACACCCCTGGTAGGTGTTCTGTGATGACGCTGTGAAGCGCCACGCCGAGCTCTTTGTTTTGTTCACTTCAAAGCATTTTTTTCCCGTGCACGCTATCTACTAGAGCTGGTAACGCGTACCGGGTTTCTCACGACAGAAAAACGCTACGTGCGGCCAACGGCGCTATTGGCTGCACGGTGTAAAAAAAAAAAAACATTATTCTTCTAACGCTGTGTTCTCACGTGTGAAACGGCGTTATGGACGCTACGCAATGCCTTCGCATTTCCTCACGATTCCCTTCGGGGAGGTGTGGACATTTTTTTTTTATTTGGGCGAACCTCTGCCCGGAAAGCGAGACATCTTTCTACATGCAGTACACGCTCTGCACTGATATCAGCTATTGAACATATAGCATCGGCTGTCGTAAATTTGGCAAACAGCGAAGCGTGTCGCGATGCCATCGAGGATTCCAGCGTTATGGCTAGCAACCGCGTAAGTTCCAGAACAAACTCTAATGTATGCATTGTGCGCGTAGTCTCATCGGGGTCTAAGATTATGCAGATGCTTCCCAGTCATTCGGGCGCGATTTTCGCAAGGCAGCGTTACACGCATAGCGGTGCGGTAACATGATTGAAAGAAAGGAACACGTGCGGCAGTACAACATTTCATGATTTGATATGTGGGGTTTAACGTCCCGAAACCACCATATGATTATGAGAGACGCCGTAGTGGAGGGCTCCGGAAATTTCGACCACCAGGGGTTCTTTGACGTGCACCCAAATCTGAGCACATGGGCATTTTCGCCGCCATAGAAAATGCAGCCGGCTCAGCCTGGATTCGATCCAGCGACCTGCGGGTCAGTACAACATTACAATTTGTTGCTTTTACACTAATTGCTTTGCCAGTGAAACTTTCTTGTTTTCAGTTTTTATGGTTTGATGGTCTACATAAGAAATTTTCCGGGTCCGAGTGAGGATCGAACCCAGGTTGTTTGCGTGCCAAACAGGTTTTGTGCCGCACAGCTGCGCGTCTGCTAAGAAATGCATTGAAAATAACTTACTCTGCTTGAAAATGCAGTGAAAATAACTTCCATGCTTTACAAAAAAAACGCGTCCTGTACACAGGCTTCGTAATACAGCATGTAATATCACAGTAACATTGTCATCGGGCGTCAGAACATGTGATTATCATAACGACTTTGTGGTTTGAAGTCGGCCACCCATTACATAGGAACAAACGTCACTGCACGTTTTCCCTTAAGACCACGTACTGGGAGCAAAGCAAGTTCGAAAACATTTCACGCGCATTATTGCTTGTGGTTCAAAGCATGTTACCCATTACACAGAATGCAGCCATACACGAAAGGTTCACTGACACAAGCCACTTTCAACTTTATTGCCCATATATAGAATATACTAATCCACAATTTGAGCTTCTCGAGTAAAATTCAATAAAATGTATGCACTAAGAAACAATCGTACACACAGTTATTATTAATACCATGACCAATAACACATTTTTATTCAAAAAATACCAATAAAGACGTGGTTTCTGAAGTAAAACTTTTTTCACACCGTAGTGTGCGCTACATATTCACAAATGCTATATTCCTAGCAATTTGTACTAATAAATGTCATCAATTTGCTAAACATCTGTTTGTCTAACGACACAAAATTTACTAATCTTCTCTTTAACAAAAAAAAAGTCACAGTTTCGCCAAAAGGGTGAAGCAATGAACGCGATAGAAACACATTCGAATGTTTTACGAAGCAAGGCTAGCATTTTCAGGAGCAATAATAATTGTAGTAAACATGCTCTTGTTAAGTAATCATGTTTCCTGCATCGCGGCCACAGTAGATGACCACTACAAGGCTCATCCGCAGTGACGGCGTTGATGTACGTAGTGAGGCTGGCAGTCAACTCCTTTAGATCCGATCTGACACAACTCTACAAAATGCTGGTGTAAGAAAACATGACCACTCCAAGTATACTTTTGGCACTGTTTTTAAGTGTTGAGACGACAGCCCGTAGAAGCTCCCGCCTGATGTGAGATCACAAGGCGCGCGCTGATCGTTGCCGCAATAACAAGCCAACCATAAGCGTCCCCCTCCTCCTCTTGTTCGCTGGCGAGACAAGCGCGCGCGCAGACGAGCCAGGCTGGAAAGGCAATGTTCGCTCTGCAGAAAGAGGAGGCTAGCGCATTCTTCCCGGTCCTCTCTTCGTTTGGGGATGGTTATACTAACATAGACGTTCAAACTTCGTTGTTGCCACATCCCTCTCGCCTTGAAAGACGTTTGCGAGAGTGAGAAAGAACTAAAAAACAAACAAAAAAGAAACAAAACGCTGTGAACGCTCAGTACAAAAACAGACTGTGCACATCGAAATGCTGGTGTAAGTCCACATCCGGTTCTCATTCTGTGCTAGCCAGTTCTCGACGTGTGTCGGGCCACCCAAGATTGTCGACGCGGTGGCGGGAGGGGCCCACGACGGCGTGCTTAAGATCGAGTTTCCACTTAATGGGTCAGTCGGCTCTTTACCTTTCATCTTCGTCCGTTTCCCCTCAATGGCCGTCAAGTGGTAGGCGAGCGTAAACACTTTGTATGTGCACGTGCAAAAAAAAAAACAAGAAAGGACAGTGTACACGTACGAGTCAGAAAAAACAATCATGGTCTCCAGCTATGAATCTTTGTCACCAATTTCCTCCTGGCTTACTTCTCGGAGGCAAGAGAGTCTTCCGAGGTCCTCATTGATGTCGGCTAATGTTCTAAATTTGAAAATAAAATATGCCTCATGCTGTTCACGCTCGCGCCTGTTTGAGAAACCGGACTGTAAAAGAGTTACGCTGATATTTTAAAATCTGTGGTTTGGCAGGCGCAGATGTCTAGATAAAGGCGACAATCTTGGGTGGGCCGACACACGTCGAGAACTGGCCAGCACAGGATGAGAACCAGATGTGGACTTACAGAGACACTTGGATGTGCACAGTCCGGTTTTGTGCTCAGCAATCACAGTGTTTTGTTTCTTTTTTGTTTGTGTTTTTAGTTCTTTCTCACTCTCGCAAACATCTTTCAAGGTGAGAGGGATGCGGCAACAATGAAGTCTGAAAGTCTATATTAGTATAACTCATCCCCTGACAAAGGGAGGACCCCTCCCAAAACTGTTGGGAAATAAATATCTTTATCCTTGTTGACAACGCTCTCGTTGTGCCATATCCCATACCTTCGTGAAGACTAACTGGCCCATCGAACTATTACTCCCAGTATATATATATATATATATATATATATATATATATATACATGCACGTGAATGACAGTTGCGGTGACAGCAAAAACCAACCGAGACTCCGTATAATTGATATTGGAATAATAACGACCTTCAGCGTGGCAATGATTGAAGTGTTTCTCAGAAACGGCAGCCATAGGAATTATTCTTATAAACTTTCTCTTCATTTTCTTTTTTTGCTCGGCTAAGTGTTTTGGGTCGACAGGGGCGTGGATTAATGAGACCCGCTCGTTGTTTGAGCGGTATCCACTCGCACAATATGGAGCAAAACAGGTGTTGCCTTTATGGATCCTTTTTTTGCGACGTCACGGTTTCGTAATGAGATACCATGGTGAACAGTCCGAACAGAAAATAAACACAGCAACGACATGCAGAGGCATCATATGCTACATGTTCAAAAGCAGAAACATCCCGCAACTGCATTCACGAGTGCTCATATGAAGTGCACATGAAACGCAAGCGACACTCGTGCACAGTGCAGGGCATGTGTGACACACGCTTTTGGTGCGCCGCGTTTGTTGAGTATGGTTCATGGCACGGTCCCTAAAGGAGTGTCGCCGTCTGCTAGCCTCCGGCGACAGGCGTCACAGTGCGCACACTAGTAAGTACATTTTAAGAGTGTATACCCATGGTAAACTCTCCTCCGCACGTGCGTTTGTAAGCGCCAGCAGGTCCCCACTGGACTGAAAATGCACGCTGGTGAAAAGTGTAGAGAAAGTGATGTCATGATGGCCATATCTACTGCGTTGCTATGGTTACGTCACAGAATACGTATGTTACGTGTTGTGCAGTGTAGCTGGTCTAGCAGTGAGCAATACGTGCGGGTATGTGTGCCTCCGTAGGTTTTGCACTGAGCCGTAGCGGAAAATATCAGTGCTCCGTGCTACGTCTTTAGCTACACAGTGCTCTCCCAGCGGTTAATGTACTACTAGCAACGTTTTAAAAACCTGTAGTAAGCCACGGGGCCTCAACAGAGAATTTGAAGTACTTAGCGAAACTGTGTTTGGGGCACCATGACAAAACGGAACCGCGACGAACGCCTTGCAGGTCAGTGACTGTTATGTAGTGTTTCTGCTTGTGACAACAGATGAAACATTTGTGCCCCGCAAGACGCAATGAGGACGTCATGTGCACATAAGTAGTTTCGAGTTCGATACGTGTACAGTAACAACTTGCATGCGCATATTAAACACCTTTTCTGTTTTGCTTGCTTTGCTCGCCACCTAGCAGTGTACTCTGAATTGGCGTTAGAGAAACCGCGTTCAAGTGTTATTTGCACCATGCAGAAGGTCACCGCGGTTGCACAATGCTGACGCCAGTGAGCTTTTACGTGGGACATGGACACGGTGACCGTGGGCGCCACGAGTGCCGTGTCAGCTGTGTGAGAAAAAGAATGCAACCATACAAGGCGGTGCAGGTCCGATCACGTTGTTTGTACAGTCCGTGAATAAACGTTGTGAAAACATTGACACCGCATTCACCGTAGTCAGTGCACTAAGCACGCGATCTCTTGAGCTGGCTTCCTAGTTGGCGGGCTGTTACTCCCTGTTAGTACTCGGACATGATTTCCCCATTTCACTTCCCCAATCATGTCCCCAGTCATTTCCCGCTGGGGACATGATTTCCCCAGCATACCTGGCTTTCGAGCCGGAGAGGGAGACGTGCTTTTTACTTCGCTAATAACATTTAAAAACAAGATAGGATAATCTGCTGAGTCAATATGACCGACTTCCAGCTTCACCGCGACGCTTCACAGAGTGTGATGTCTGGGTTTCTAAGCGATGTCTCACGCACAAACTGACAATGAAAGCGATACGGTAAGGATGGTTGCTTGCTGGCCTTGCTCGTGCGGGGAAGGATCTGTCAGCATGCCATCACTTGCATTGACAAAAGATGAGCTAAGGTTTTTAGAAACTTGGTGATTAAGACTTGCTGGTGTGCTTTCCATGCTTTATTTTCTTTACCCACTGGCTCTGCGCATGTAATCAAAGTCGGTTTCGTCAGTAGGATAAAACAGTTGGAAGTCAGCGCTCTCTCTGTCTGTGCCGTCTTTTCTAGTTTTATGCGCTGTTACATATGTTGACAAAGTGGCACTTTCGTTTCTGTAATGGGTATTGCAGGTTACAATGTGGGTTACAACTGTTATTGTGCTTACAATGAAATGTCATGGCCCCGTTCTTTATTTATTGCCTCAGTTCCAGGGATTCAATTAATTATTTAAGAGTGAGCAATTTTAAACAATACAATAGATGCCGTGACGACGCGGGCAATTATTGCGGCCGTAATCTTCGTGGTTGCCGCAGTGCTCGAGTAGCTGACATTTAGGACCCCACACGCTTCAGCAAGATTAGATATCTTTCTACAAATGCTCTCGCGCTCAGTTTATCATTCTCACCAATGAAATATCGACATAGTGGTCTTGTAGAATCACATGAATAACATATGCAAGGACGCACCGTTGTATATGGTGCACCAGCAAAGATAGCAGAAAAAAAGTACATTTTGAACGCCGTTAAATATAAGAGCGTTCGCTAACAACTCACATACCTTGCGCTTATACTGTATCATTCTATTTTTGTGCTCAATCATGTTCGCACAGATTTTTTTTTTTTTCGACATGCATAATTTTCAGCGCCTACCCCTCTACCTTAGCATGTTTTTCGTGCGGTTAACAGGCACTTCTAGCAAGAACAACCTAATATATGAAGAGTAAGCGTTGGCTATGCATGTTTAGTGACTTATAGTAATTATACAGGGAACTGTGTGCAGCCCATAACGCTACACCACTTACCACCCACCACAAGCCCACACACGGGTAGCCGAAATTTACATGCCAAATTGGTGAAGAGCTGGCCAAACACACACGCTCATTGCCTTGTTCACAGCAGGCTTCGTAGTGGTACCTTGATACCATCACTTCTGTCGCTTTGCCATTAAGATGGCACGCATCAAATGTGGCCAAAAATTGTGGCAATCAAGGTGGATAGTTCGAAGCAATCAATAAAATTACTTTGTAAAATACATAGCATCTCTGAAGACTGTACTTTGGCATAAAGGACAGAAATGGGCAAAGGAACGTACCTAGCAAATTTTATCGGGATCTGTTAACCTCGAAAAATTATCGGAGTAGGACTTAAAGAAAAAGAAATAAACCTGGGCTGACTATGCAACAGTTATAAAAATAGTATGAATATCAAGGAATGAAAAATGCAACTGTGGATGGCTCAGGGGCTGATCCAGCCAATCATTTTAGAGGGGGGCGGTCGTCTAAAGTGACACCGAAGAGGGGGGCGTGGCCATGACTGTTTCGTTTTTACTAGCAGAAAAACCCCTTCATAGCACAGATACTATTAATGTGTGCTCACAGTGGTTTCACTCATTTGTCCTAATTGGTGATAGAAGGTGGACTACGAGCACTGAATTGACAGGGCGCTGAGTTTTTTTTTTTGGGGGGGGGGGGGGGGCAATCGCCCCTGTCATGCCCCCTTCTGGATCCGCCAACGGGATGGCTTGATTGATATGTATAGTTTAACGCCCCAAAATCACCATATAATTATGAGATATGCCGTAGTGGAGGGCTCCGGAAATTTCGACCACCTGGGGTTCTCTAACATGTACCCTAATCTGAGCACACAGGCCTACAACATTTCTGCCTTTATCGAAAATGCAGCTGCCACAGCCGGGATTCAATACCGCGGCCTGCGGGTGAGGAAACAAGTACCTTAGCCACTAGAGCACTGCAGCGGGGCCAAAGATGCCGATGCCGGCATTTCTGCGAAAATAACTTTTGAACGTTGCCGCACTTTTAATGCGGCAACGATCAATTCCCAGCACGAACAATTGGAGACATGTGAAAGTGTGTGGGTGTTCTGTGATAAACCTGACCTGCTTTTGTTGAACCAATGCACAGTGAAGGGCAAAACATCTAATGCATAACAATATCTTGCCCAATTCTTCAGAAGCTGATATGAAATACCACAACTCACATTGTTGACTCAATTTTGAACAATTTTAAACCAGATCTCCTTTATTTTGTGGCACAAAACAGGTTTTGATGATGAAAATTCATTGGACCTAGTACATACATTGAAGAGCAAGTAGTACGATTTGGCAAACACACACAAAAAAATTGTCATCAATTATACCTAGCATAAGGTTAAATTTCACTACAACGATGCTTTGACATATAAATTAAATGGTTGATTTCCTAGACTTTGTTAAATTGAGGTTTATAATTCTACATGAAGCTTGACTTGCCACAGATTACAGATTAATCACAAGGCCTGACGCAGCCCTATAAATGCAGTAAAAAAAACAACATCTTGATTTCTGTCATGTCTCTGTTTACATGCCCAGTCTATTCAACATAACTACAGTACTACTATATTAACTGCTCTCGAAGGGAAAACAGTCGTTCTGGAACCAGTGGACGCCTATGCAGCTGTGTGCAGAAAAAGCTACAATGCATGGAGCTGGCTAATTGCTCGACTTGTGAAGAAAGGGCTTTCTTTTGCAGCTACTTTTTTGCCTCGGTTCGGGTCTTTCTGGAAGAATGATTGGATTGATGCCATGCCACTCTGCTCACCATTGTCCTCTTCATCCCTGTGATGTCAAACAAGTGATCATTCCATTAGACCTTCTTGGAATCACAATAAAGCAAAATAAACAAACCAAACACTTTTATAGAAGTGAACCACATTTTTAAACCTTTCTATACCTACTCCTTATTTGATAACAACAATTAGTATTTCTCTATTTTCATGACGTGTTTCCCTGGGAACAGCTTCTCATTATTGTAATGCAGCCTGTCATTTGTTGTTTTGCAGCGCAGCTATTACATGCTAGTTTCCTGAAATCGACGAGTGCGTAAACTAATAATTCCTTATGCCATTTAGGGAGCAGTGATGTATTTTGAAGTATTAAGATGTAGAGTTACTATATATATGCTATCTTTAGGTAGCAGAGTTGCGCCTAGACTGGCTAGCAACCACTGTTACATGGTGGAGTGGCACTTTGTTTTTGCAGACATAGTTACCACATCACCGATCGACATGTTTGGCCTGTCGACGACTGATGATAAACTTAACTGCCAATGTCTAGAGTCAATCCAGTTCAAGGCAGCAGCAATGCCAAGAATTACAAAAATTTGTCAAATTGGTCGCAATTCATGGTTGCTAGTTGCACTTCAAAGATAGAAGTCTATCTCTATTAAAGTGCTACTACTTGAACCATCTGTGAAGTGGAAGAAGGAGATAATACATCACAGACAATGCCTGCAGAATAAAGAAATAAATGAGTAAAACAAGAAAACTTTTCTTGGAAGGGCTACATTTGAAATGGGGCTACGAAAGCGAATGTCTTCACAACAGGGCCAGACACACACACACTGAAGCTGCAATAAAGTGAATATATAGGCTTGCATTGTACCTGAGTTGCAAAACAAACATAAAAAGGAAACACTTTCTATAAAGGCTTTGTTGATTTACAAGGTGGTGGAATAAAAGCCCTCTGCTGGAAAACATCTTAAGCTGATATCGATAACTGTAAACATAAGAAAAATTGCCCATTTATGAAAAGTTCCTGCCAAACACGCATTTCACCATGCACCTTTAGAAGGTCACTTGAAAAGCTCACAAATCTCAAAAAGATGCCAGTGCCACCCTAAAACAGCATTTTGGGAATTCCACATCCTGGAACAAAACTCTACACTTATGCATCCCTCAGACTTGGATAAGAGATCTTGTACCCATTGGCTTCGGTGGCCACCCACCTTGACAAAGTAGAGGGGCACCAACTTTTTTTTTTAATTTTCTTTACAGAGTATTGCTTTTCCATGCCTCTTACGTTACACAAAACACACCACAAAAAGCCTATAAAAGTGCAATATTTCATGGCAAAAAGGCGAACACGCTTTTGTTGCCCCTAATACGAAGCATTGCTTTCTCAGCCCAGTAATTAGCGAGCTTCTTCAATGTCAATTATACAAGTGTCGCCATAAACTGGTAGATAGACAGTAGATGAGTAAGGCTTTGCTCGCACCATGACATTGCTAAATAGCATAAAAGGAAATATTAAAGGTGGTGACCACAAGTCACTTTTGATGAGCTGCATCTACATAAGAAAGGTCACCACAAGCTCTTAATCTTCAAAATCGTCACTACTAAGTTGAACTTTTGAATACATCTCGCAAAAGGTTTTGAGGTCTGTTGTTCTACTAGAGTGAAGAAACATCCAGAAACCACAATTCCAGGACAGCCACTGTTATTGCATCTGCCTTGTAAAGTTGGAATGACCATAGTCATCATTTTGTGCTCACAACTAATGCTTCTTGATCTAAACACTGCTGTTATTGCCTGCAGGCAGCCTTTGTTGCTCTGAGAAGTGCAAAGAATGAAAACGCTACACTAACAAATGTTGATGCAATGCACTCCGCTTTGGTGCTATAGCATCCTAAACTATATAAACAGCTCATAATCAAAGCAAACATGCTACTAAGCATTAAAAATGTAAACATTGCTTTTGCTTTCACAATGCGTGCTGCAAAGTCTTCTAAAGGAATCTCTGAAGCAGGCATGGAGCAACTATTAACAAAGTAGCACTTTCATAGCAGCAGTTATGCCACTGCAATAGCTTTCTCAGCCCAGTAATTAGCGAGCTTCTTCAATGTCAATTGTACAAGTGTCACCACAAACTGGTAGATAGACAGTAGATGAGTAAGGCTTTGCTCGCACCATGACATGCAAAAAATAGAACAGGTAGGTTTGGAAATAAGCATGGTATTATTTTCACAATATTTTACTGTGCCAGCCTCACCACGCTTCAAACCTTTGTGCCTTTTCAGCTTATCAGCTTTGCCTAACATTCATTGTAGAAAAAGCATTTCTGCCATTACAAAGGTACAATTTAAGAACATAACTTAATTTCTTAAGATTTCCCTTGAATGTATTTTTGATGGAGCAAACATGCGATTTCACCAAAAATGATGCTGATGGTTGGCAGTGGCTGTCAGGCCTTCTTGTTCAGTGAAGTAGCAAATAGTCAACCTGCACTGTGCAGGGACCATTGATTGCCTATTCCACTTTAAATGAAGAAGGCTTCTCTTTCGTAATTATCAGCATGAAATGGAAAGTGGCTAAGTAGATTGATTAGTGATGATATTATCCACAATCTTAGACACCCTATTGTGTGGTGCACCGCATGCAACACTGGACAATTTCTCAAGGGGGACAGCAATCCTTACTCCAAAATCATTGTCTCCACAATTAGCTCCGGCTCTGTGCCATTAAAAAGAAAACACAGATGGGGCGTGAGCATTTAGAAGAGCAAGTGTATAATGTCCTGTATCTCTCTTAGGAATGTTATCTTTAACTTCAGAGAACTTCAGCCAACTAGAGGTTACAGTTTTAGTGACAGAATGAAAAACACCTGAAGAAACTGAAAACAATATTTTTCATAATTTGTTTGAGCCATAACTAATGTATGTAATGCAGTCCTGGGGTTAGTGGCCAAAGACAGCATTTTTCTGAAATGTTTGACTGGTTGCCTGGATGATTTCATTTCAATCTTGCAATGGTGATTGAAAATTTTTTTTGAGAGTCCAGATGACACTTGTACAGATAACTGTCTTGTTTGGGCGTCCAACAACGCCGCTTGAGTTCAGCTCAAGGTCACTTGAACGTCACAATGGCAGCGATGAGCATTTCATACTTCAAAACCACACAAAGTAAGAATAATTAGTGACTCACCACATGACAGCTGCAGCATTGTCTTCAAGCAACTTCTCTGCTGTAGACCAACTGAAGCGTACCAAGCTGGGAAATCCAAATACATTATCCATGTTTTCCAAAAGGAATTTTTTTGTGACAGGATCTGTACGAAATGAAGGGGAAATAATTCTGTGGCATACATTTGAGCTTAGCTAGAACTCTACTGTAAAATAGGTAATTCCTTATTACAACTATTCTCAGTGCAACTGATGTACTGTAGCATATCGCACATAAATTTAGGCGATGTAAAAGTGTTAACCTTAACACTAGCTTGCTCACAAATAGGAAACCGAAAAAAATTAAAAATGTGTGTCACATCACCCCCCTCATACACTTTTGACTGAACCTACAATGTATTTTACAGTAGGCAGAAGTTTTCAACATTTCTGGCATACACTAACGATTTTCTTATCAGCCCGTATTTTAAGGCCAGAGTATTAGGCATTAAAAAAGTGTGTTTTAGGTGCCAAAAACAGACAGTTAAAACACCGTTTTAGGTTTCTAAAATCATAAATATGGGCACAATAAATTTCAACAAAAATTGAAATAATTCAAAACAATGGCGTCAGTGATATGTATCTACGATAACAACCAAAAAAAGATATTGCTTAAAATAGCACAAAGGCACCACCGGTTGAAAATAAGCATGCATTTCCCGTGCAATTTATAGATTATGGTCTTTCGTTTTATTGTCTCGCATTGTGAGCCAAGTGTCCACTGTGCAATCAACACTCTCCTGGGTCTCTTTCGTTTCGTCATGGCTGAAAAGGGCCACGCAGGAGCAAATAACCAGACCACTGATAACCCCAGAAGGGAGGGATGCCAGGTCTAATTGTGTAGGATCAATTTCTCCTCTGACGATGAACACCTTAGAGGGCCCCTAATTAGGCTATGACATTTCGAGCTGACAAGCTTAATGGATGCACTAGGCACTCAGGATCATGCCTGTTAAGATTTGCAACGCTACATGTCATGAAAAAACGCTAAATTTCTACTGAATTCCACTTGCCCTCCTCGCGGGTGTGCGCCCTAAGATATAGGGAGTGACCTACAGGCAAGGAATGCTCCTGCTTTTACGTCCTTCCTTTGCATTGATACTGGTGCTCTGATGTCGCTCACCGTACACTTTTCATCAGAACTTGGTTAAATGATAGCTTTATCTAGAAAAACAGATGAAAAATGTCCCGTCTCCTGATTATGACCTGCATTTTAAATGGTACCTCATTAAGAGCATTGCACGTAACATTATTCTAGTTGGCATGTGTAATTTGTGTGTTTCGTTGTGTAGCAGGAATGAGGAGTACTTTGGTTTGGCCTAACAGCTTTTTATCATTTTTAAAGGAAAGCACAAAGACAAAGAGGAAAGAAAGACGGTGCTCTTTGTCTCTATGTCTTTCTTTTCCCTGTGTTTTTGTGGTGCTTTTTCAAAATGAGTATAATGAATGTACGCTGATAAAACTAATAAAACACGCAAACGGAATGTCAGCGAGATGATACACTAATTGCCCCTTGTTTTGCTTCCACTTTGGTGGACCAGTGGCTAGGGTGCTCCGCTGCAGACCCGAATTTCGTAAGTTCGATTTCGGCTGCGGCGGTCGCATTTGGATGAAGGCAAAAGGGTATATGCCCGCGTACTGCGCGATGTCAGAGCACATTAAAGAACGCCAGATGGTCAAAATTTCCGGTGACCTCAACTATGGCATCCCTCATAAACGTGTTTTTTTTTTTTCAGATATACTACTACTACTACTACTACTACTACTACTACTACCCTACTATATACTACTGCTATTACTACACCATTTCACTTGTGTTCGTCTTCTCATTGTACCTGCATCATGCTTTCGCCAACCCTCACAATGCTTAGCTTGTGTTCGGTGCGTCGTCTCTGACCGCAGTTTTAGCGGAGCGTTGTCGTGTGTCGTGGTCACGATACATGATCCATGCCAGCCTCTCCAAAAGTACGCACCCTAACTGACCCATCCCAAAGAAACGAGTAATACACAACAGAGAATGCCGAAGCGACACAACATCGATCGCGTTTGTGCACAGGTAGGCTGGGGAATGTCATTCGAGCGTGACCTTGCTTACGCATAATGTTCTTGGTGCGTTTGCATCATGTGATCCTCCAGCCCCTATACCGAAGAGAACAGGAAAGGAATTGCGCTCGCGATGGATTTGGGGCGAAAGGCAAGGGATTCAATTTTCTCTTCGCATTACGGTTTAGTGGCTCGTAGCAAACCAATTTGAAAAATCACCGTGGTAGAATGCTTTTCATTGGACATGCAAAAACTTCTAGTGTCTAACTACAGCTTCTTATGTCACCTAGAGAGACATGCTTAAGGAAGCGAATTACAAACAAAACAAAAACCACATGCACGTCATATTTTTCACCCGAAGGCGCTGCAGCAGATGGGCTACAATGTCAAAGAAGACATGCCTTCATTTACGCACCACACTTCTTCTCTTTAAAAGACATATGATTTAGTCATGAAACTAACAAAAAACGAAATAATATAAAAATGAGATCTAATACGACATTCTAAAATCTTGAAACAATTAGAATGCAAGTTTTACCATTGAATGATTGACATAGGAGTTTAACCACATTTTATTTCGACGTGATGATAGTAATTCCCATTCTAGTTCATTTTTTATATTGGTACAGCTCTAATTTTTGAGTAACGGCCTAGGACAAACCTTGCAGCCCTGTTCTGTATTTTTTCATGTTTGTCACTTAAAAACATATGCCAAGGGATCTTTACAGCCCAAGCGTATTCAGGCATAGGGTGGATGTATGCTAATTACACCGTTGATTGTAAACATGCCGGCGCCTGTCTCAGGCATTGCTGTATAAGGTATAACAATTTGCCGGCCTTCGCCACCACTGAATCAACATGAGCATTCCATGAGTGGCCCTCCATGGTTTTTCATTCGTTTTCCACCTACCCCCGCTGCCCGAAAAAACCTGCTATTCCTTTCCCACCGCAACATCCAGGTTTTCAGGAAGGTTCTTCAGTTCCCTCAAGACACTGGACACCTGTCTGTAGAAGATATTCGCTGTGTCCTCGGTGATAGACACCACTCTTGTTTTTTTAACGCATTTTTCATTCTCTCTCTTCATTATCCTGCAGATGCTGAGACGTGCTTCCACTTAGGGCTGCAGAAATAGCGTATTTTGTACTTCTCACGCTCCTCCTCCAATCGCTCACGCCATGTGCGCTCTGTAGCATATGCTGGCCAGTGAGTGCTATTTCACTGTGATTAGCAGTTATATTGCAGAATTTGCGAGCTAGAGGGCGTCTTTGAACCTCATGGTGGTTAGAAATTGCAATGTTGCCTTTTTCATATGAATAGTGGTTTCAAACCGCATTCGAAAACAAAATTTAAGTTAAATAGCACTCACACAGGCGCTGATTTGAAAAACATGCATTTATAGGCACTTATAGGCATTTAGGCACGAACACGAAAAATAGGCATATATAGGCACTATAAAAACACTATAAAAGTTCTGCTTAACCTCAATTCTTAGACATGCAAAACTTCTTGGACATGCAAAACTAAGGACTATTTGTCTCTTACATCAGCGTCTCTTATAAGGGGTACACTGCGAGCGTGCGACGAAACAAGACGAGCGGCGCATCGGCTCCGCCTGTTAGAGTCATGTTCTGTTAGAGTCATGGCTCAATCATCTGCACTCCGCCAAGCCCGACGTCCATTGACGCAGCAAATCATCTGGACCTCGTTGGAATCAAGTTTGACCCAGTGGGTCCATGTTTCAAGTTTTACGGCTGAAGATCACCCGGCCACAGGAGTGATGCCGTTACACCTAACGGCAACGCAGGAGCTTGGTGGCCTGGAATGCCGACGGCGTGGCACCGGCCATGCGAGCTAACATGGCGGCCACCGCGTCTCCCCTGCGGGGTTACGATCCCGAAGGCATGGCCTGGACTACAGTTCTATCCTCTCAAGACGACAACTCTGCTGTTCCAAGTTTTCAGGACCAATCGATCAATAAAGAGGTCGCACGTCGCGCATCTGTTCAAGCAAATATAGCGGCATACAACGCCATCCCGGCCTCCGAAACATTGGCCGGCAAGACGTAGCCTCCAGTACTGTGCGCTGCAGAAGGCAAAGGCAAGGCTATTATGAACTGGAGGCCTTGCCCAATCTCAAAACCAGGCCCAGACGAATTCGTGGTCGTGCTTAAGCCACGCGAACATGTGTCGCTGCACCAAGACTTCTCGGAAAACCGCCATGAAGCTGCGGCGAAATTCCGTACCCACAAGGTGATCGCCCTTGAAGGGTGGGACGAAAAGGAAATCGGCAGCTGAGAAGAGCCGCCATCTGGGCTTAACCGGTAAGCCACCGAGCCGGGACGACTACAACACTGCGAAGCCTGCACCATCTGCTGGCAACGACGGCAAGTGGCCACCGACGCAGCCACCACCACAAGGCGACAATGGAAAACTGTCGACGACGGCACAATGCAGCGAGACCAGGAACTGGGCTAACGTTGCAAAACATGTAACGCAGGTGAGCGTACGGGCAGGGCTGCCCCTCCTTCCCCCTCTGCCGAGCCACGGCTGGGCTAGACTGCACCTGCGCGCGCCCTCTTATGGCCTTCACAACGGGTGTAGTACATGCCTCTCGCCACTCCTTTGAGGGGGGCGCTGCAACCCTGCCATCTTCCGCCGCTCCATACAGCGCGTGAACACATGAGTTCGGGCGCGCTTCTCCACTCACTGCGTGTTGAAAAACAAGTTGCCTTATTGTTGAAGGCACAGACTTGGTTTGTTTTGACTTCTTATTTGCGCTAGGTGCATGGAGCTTAAGTTTATTGAATATGTGTAAATGTAAGAGCCCGAAGTACAGCTCTCCGCCATCACACGTGTAGACATTCTGAGGCCTGAAAATAAATATTTGTTGCTCATAAGCACTGGCAATCGTTGAACACTTTCAAGTGAAAAACTTTGCCGGACTTCACAAATGTCTTGTTCACAGCCTAAAATGCTTCCTAGTCGGCTTGTGTGTATAGGTGGAAGGCTTGTCGTTTGCGTCAGTCAGTTAGTTTGTGTAGTTGACGAGGATAATTCTTAGGAATTTTTCAGCTATGAGATCTGCGTATCGTCGGGAGTGGCTGTCGTCAACGCTTTCGCGGCAGCTCAAAATGGGAGCGCATTGCAAGTAGGGCTGGACTGCCGTTTTCAAAACTTCTAGCAGATTTCTGCGTGGCATGTTCAGAGGCTTCATAAAAAAGACCACTATCTTGTCCAAAAGAGCTAGAAACTCGGGCCTCAGGTAGTGTAGTTCGCCCCTCTCTTGTGCTCACAGCAGCTTGTACAGCTGATGCTGCTTGATGTTGGTCGTCAGCAGTGCAGTGCAAGAGTCGCATCCGAGATCTGTAATAAGCTTGGCGATGTAACCACCGAGGTATGCTAAGCCGGAGAAGGTGACAGATGGAGGCGGACAAACAAGCCTTGTACTCCAACAAGGACGCCAGGTCCTTATCAAGTATATTCGATACCATTGCAGCCTCTTCCTGAACTTCGACATTTGATAACTTGATTTATTCTTTATTCTTTCTTTATTCTTTATTCGGTGAGTGCCCCGCTTTGCCCAAAAAGGCGTTACAGCAGGGGGGTTACAGACTGGAATAAAACAATTCTTCATTTATACAGCACACTTGCTTGTCTTGCAGCCGGTTCCAATCTCTAATGGTCATCACAAAAAAGGAATTATAAAACATGGTCGTTCTTGCACGATACTCTTTCACTTTGCGTCGGTGGTCATGTCGACTAGATATGTAACTGGGTTCACTGAAATAGTTATGACGGTCAATCCCAGTCCGCCCATGAAAAACAGAAAAGAAAAACTTCAAACCCAGTTTTTTCCTGCGTAAAGAAAGCAATTCCCAACCCAATTCAGCTTTCATAGCACTGCAGCTGTCTCTCCGCTTGTACCGCCCTAAAACAAACCGCGCAGCTCTGTTTTGTATTTTTTCAAGCTTATCAATCAAGTTCGCCTGCATCGGGTCCCACACAGGACATGCGTATTCCAAAATCGGTCTAATACATGTGAGATAGGCTGTATTTTTTAATGTTCGGGGTGCCAATCTTAGGTTCCTCTGAATGAAGTTTAGAGCCCTTGCCGCTTTACCAGCAACGTGATCAACATTGGCATTCCATGAGCAGTCATGCGACAAAACAACGCCAAGATATTTGCATGTTGGTTCGGTAATAACAGTATGCGTATCTATGGTGTACGCAGTTACTATTGGTTTCTTTTTTTTGGAAACACGCATATGAACGCACTTTTTGGGGTTTAGCGTCATTTGTCACTTCTGGCACCACTGTACAATACAATCCAAATCGTTCTGCAAATAGGCACAGTCACCTTCGTTCTGAACCTGTCGATATAACACACAATCGTCGGCAAATAAACGCATGCGCAACGAAATACCCACAGAAATATCATTTACAAAAATAAGAAATAAGAGAGGCCCAAGGACAGAGCCTTGGGGCACGCCTGACGTAACGTTAACATAGGATGAACACTTCCCATTTAAAAGAACGCATTGACGCCTGTTCAGCAAGTAATTGGTTATCCAGATGAACACATTTGGGTCGAAATTTAGAGTCTGTAATTTAGCCAGTCTTGGGATGTGCAACTTAACGATGTGGTCCAGAGCAGCGGTGACGGCTCTAGCATTCAGCATGTCATTCCCGCCGCACATTGACCGCACCTTTCTGAAGATTGCTTCAATGGGGTCACTGTTCAATTTCTTTGTCAGGACGTAACTCACACCTTGCTCCAGGAGGAATTCTGTTGTTTCTACCGTCGACCTTGTTGTAAAAAGCAAGGCTACGTACGTCTCGATGAAGCCAGCACTCACTGATCCGATGGAACTCTTCTGTATTTTTTCCACATATGAGATAAACTCATCCTTCAGCCACAGTAGGCGATTGTCATCGCTCCTATATATGGGAGCTTTGTGGCCACTTCCATTGAATGAAGTGTCATGGATGTCAAACCATTTCTTCATAGACTTCATTACTTCATTAAGAAAAATGTTGTACTTGCTTTTTTGAAATTTCTGGCAGCACCCGTGGTTTGCTGAAGGAGCTCTACGGCTGCAGACACTTCAGGGGCGAAAACTTGAACTGCTCGCAGCATATTTATTTTTTGCAAATTGGAAGGGTAGAAATGTTTCCTCGTCAAATTTCGGGTCGCTTCACAGTCTTGTGTTTTTGATGCTCGTATAATTTCTGCACAAACGCACCACTAATCACTCCTGTGCAATCTGTAAGTTCACGATCGAGGAACCGGTTTCTAACGTTTTTGAGCCTGTGGCACGAGTCTAAACTTAGAAGGATCCTGCAGTTGGTGTCGTGTGGATGACGTACAACTGTGTTGAGGTTGCCATTAGCCATGTGCTTGAACATCGTCACGTTTGCTGAATAATTGTCCATCACAATGCGAATGATGATAAAGCCAAATGATTCCACACGCAGCAGCAATGACCTCCTTCGTCCATGCAAAGAGATCTCTACTGCTCAGCTGCTTCGTGAAATAGTATGAGCATGGAATCTTGTACCGATTAGTGGTACTATGCAGCACAAAGCAGAGGACTCTGTTCGCAAGGGCTTTTTTCGCTGTATTCGCCATGCTACTCTCTGGCTTGTCCTTGAGGCCAAAGACTGCATCAGCCTTCCTATCATAGATGCTCTTTTGTTTTATGCTAGCTTCATCTATTACTAATGAGGCCATATGTTGTTTGCAGCTGAGTAGTGAGGCCTCGTGAACCCGACGGTCCTTCATAGCATTGCTCATACCCGATGATGTTGGGCTTATACCTATATACCTCTAAAGAGTGCATTTTGCTGGCAGTGTCAGAATCCCCAAAGAGCGAGCGTTCGAAGCCTTTTGCGGACAGAAAGCGCCATATCACACACTCCCTAACAACTTCTTCTGGGTACGCAGAGTGCTTATCTACGTAACATTTTATTTAGTGCAAAAGAAACATGGTCTTTTTCTCTCCTTTCTGTACATCTGTTGCGATTTTCTTAACACACGCGTGGTGCTTGCTTTCGCGATAATATGCAGACGCATTTTCCTCTTCTTTCAACAACTGCTGCACCTTCTCACATTTCGAACGATAGTACGACACTTGGGAGCGTAATCTTCCTATCATAGGCAAATATCGACGCGCGCAATGAGCATTGCTGTTCATTGTTTGCGTAAAAACACGGCTTCTTGTTCAGTGAAAGCATCTTGTGAAGTCGCAACATCCATGTCTGGTTTGTTGGTCTCCGCTTATTGCTTCCTCAATGATGTTTGGCGTAGGGGCGAAGCTTGTGAAGCAGGATCTTTGCGGGACTTTTTTGCACTTGGTCTCATGTAGGCAGGATAGTCCTCGAAGAGAGTGGGCGCAGAGTCGGGAAGAAGTTTTCTGATGCGGCACGCAGGCACATAGTCTACATCGCGAAAGTGTCTGCTGTATACAACAGTCGATGCAGACTTGTCATTGATGAGATTCTTTCTCGCAATATTACTTTGCTAATTAGCGCACAGTTCAGCATTGCTTGGGAATTGGTGAAAAGAAACAGGACTTGCAATACAGAACACAACAATACACCCATCCCACATCTAATATATATTCATACATACTGCTCGTACAGAAGGTTGTAGGACCGTCTTCAAGAGTCGAAAAATTACTGCAGACTGAACACTGAGAAAGCTCTTAAAAAATTGCAGCGGCGGTGGGCAAATACCAGAATAAAGCAAGTCTCACTAGAGGGAAAGAGTAATCGGCAACAACCTGTTTGTAGAGCCACAAGAAAATTTAAAAAAAAGCTCTTTACTTACCGAAAAAGTTGGGATGTCAATTTCTCTTCCTAAACATGTCTTTCCATGAACTCGAAGTATAGCGGATAAATGATTTGCACTAGAGATTTTAGTTCGAAAGCAAGCGGCCTGCGAGCGTAAGCAGCTGCATTTTTCACATTATTTATGGATGTGGCTTGCAGTACGAAGGAATGTAAAAGAGCTCGGGATCTCCCGAATTAATGTTTATAGGTGGTGTTAACATTTTGACAATGCACGCTACTCCTCCAGGGCATACCGTCCGAAGAGGTTATTCAGCAGCAAAGGTCAACTTTTTTTTACTTATATTTTTAACTGTTAGAAATACAAGTCATGTACGTGTTTCAAAGAGCTGTCAACCAGCAGACTGCAGCTTTTAGCCCTGAAAAACAACAACAGATGTATTCGTAAAAATAAAGAAATAGAAAATAGCTAGCAAAGGGAAGGTGTGCTCGTCATTTTTGTAAGCAACCTTTAATTGTAGCCTCGTTGTCCAACGAAAGCAAGTGCCAAAGGTGTTTGGTGCTCGCCACTTGCAGAACAGATGCAGTGTTGTTTATCTCTCTATCTCTCTCTGATCATTGCCATTGCTTCATGCATTATGCCTTGTTAGCCAATTTTCTGAGCTTCAGCTTATATTATCGACGAGCACACGCGCACCTAAATTATACCTCGAGCTGTCTGATAACATTAGTTTTTTTTAAAAGGAGAGGTGATCCATATACCCCCGACTTCTTGAATAATCCCCCTCCCCCCTCATCATCGAGAACCCTTATTCCACGGTTTCACATCCAAAATCTCCCTTGTGCCGTATGCGCCGCGCAGAAGATGCAATGGCAGGATCGCTGCGCCCCTACCGCCAACGGGTGGCGAAACATACTCAGAAACTCTCCTTTGTATTCGCGACGATTGAGAAGGCCGTAAGGTAACAAGCATGCACAAATGCAGTCTAGCCCAGCCGTGGCTGAGCAAACCAAGATAGCAGCTCTCGAGGGCAAAATTGATATGTAGCTAAAAAAAAATAGCGCTCCTAGAATCCAAATTAAAATTGCTAACCAATTCCTCTTCACCCACAACTAAGGCTATGGAGAGTGAGCCCACGGCTCCGATGGCAGCACTAAGCATGGAAGCTGCACTTGAGGCTCGTCTAGAGGCCCGCATGGATGCCCGTTTTAATGCCTTAGAAAACCAAATTTCCGCGGCCATGACCTCTCCTATCGCCAAAATGACCGAAACGATTCCCACAGTCATTGCCCAGCACTTGGCACAGTCGCGTAGCGTCCGACAATCTAATAGTTTAATTAAAGGCGTGTCTGGCCGCTATCCCAAAACCTCGCGTCGCGCCTACAGGAATTGAGAATGCCACCCTCGCCGCAAGTGCTGGCTCCACAGCTGCATCCCTATAACCGCTTTTTAACTTGAATGACCATGGCGGGCAACCCTCAAGTTAAGCGCTTTCCATGTTACTATTCGGCCACCCCCATTCAAATTACTCAATGAAATTGCCGAGGATTCCGTCCCCGCGCCAAGCGGACTCACCTCCGGCTTTTCCTATCGAATCTTGCTTCCCTTTTCGCAGTGGTTGCTCTCCAGGAGCCAGGGAGAGGCGCTAGCCTTCCAAATTATTCTACATTCCATCAGGACCCTTCCTCCTGTATATTCGTGCACAAAAATTACACAGTCAACCAAGTGGATTTGGAACTTAATACTGAATATTTCTATGCGATGGTCATCCTTCTTTTGCTCAAGAAACAAGATGCACCATTACACATACTCAACATCTACTGTTCTCCAAAACTGGAGAACAGTAAACTGGAGAACAGTCGTGCCCTGAAGGCTGTGGACAGGAATCCCCTTGTGATCGTGGGTGATTTCAACGCTCACAGCACACTCTGGGGGTACATGCGCGATGAGAAGCGTGGGTGCAAGCTAGCGAAACTTGCGTCCACGCTGGGCCTCACTCTTCACACTGACCCTGCATATCCAACACGAGTGGGTAACTCCTAGACTCGGGACACGTGCCCGGACCTTACCTTCACCAAAAATTTTAGACACGCAGACTGGGCCAACATTGAGGAAACCCTCAGCAGCGACCATTGCATACTCAGCACAACCATCACAACCCCACCACTGGCAAGACACCATGCGCAAGCCCGCCTACCCCAGTGTACAAAGTTCTGGGAAAACTACACCAATCTGGCCTCGATTAACGAAACAGGTTACCACGCGTGGTCACAAGAATTGGTTACCCACCTTCGTTCGACGGAAACTCAAGTTCAACTCTCAGAGGCTACACCAGGGGTGGACAACCACCTCCTTCCCCTCTGGGAGGTGCGGCACGGCCTTGTCCGCAGATGGCTCCACCAAAAACACAATCGGAAGCTCAAAATTCGCATTGCCGAGCTCCCCCAACGAGCGGCTGAGTACGCGGCCCAGCTCGTCGACTTGAATTGGGTAGACCAATCGATCAAGACGGTGCTTGTCCATGGACGGCTTGAGCAGCTCAATGACGTAGGTGACAGAAGAGGGGCACTTTATGATGCGGTAAGGGCTGGTATATTTCGGAGCAAACTTGGGAGTCAGGCCAGGAGAGTGGAAAAACAGTTGGAGCCATACGAGAGCGCCGATGAAGAAAGCTTCCTGGACAAGATCACAGTCATGGTGATCTTTTTAGAGGGCTTGATTGTCCGTGGTGAATGAGTGTGCACGCTGACGACACTCTTCATATATTTGGCCATTTGAAAAACTCGACTGAATTCGGAGGCATCTGGATTGTACGGCAGAATTGTGTTGAGTGTATTGCATGATTTGCGGCCATATAGAAGAAAGAAAGGGGAAAAGCCTGTTGTTGATTGAATCGCAGTGTTGCAGGCTGTGGGGGTGCTGACACCCCATGTAAAGTTGTTTGCGCCGCGTGGCACACGTGTCTCGCACAAAAGCCGTATTTCGGAGGTGACAACTATTTAGCAATAAGTGGCGTTGTGTTCGCGAGCGGTGATCACCACTATCGTCATGGTTGGTAGAGTGCTAGCGCCGGCGGAGACCCCTGGAGGAAAGCAAGCCTTGGTGGTGGGCGAGAGAGTTGAGCGAGTCTCTTCGGCTGGTGGAGTTTGGCGTGAACGGCTGCTCTCGCGGCGTGTCCCCAGTGCACGGCACCGTAGGGCCGTCTGCCAGGGGCTCGCGCGTTGAGTCAAGCGTTGGCGACGCCGCCTTTTGTGTGCTCTTGTGTTTGTCATGTTGCTACATGCTGAGTAATATTGTGTAAGGATGTCTTAGCGGGTTGATCACGATTGATGTTATAATTTGGCTGACGATATCGTCGATCAAAAATTGGTTAAATAAATGTGTGTATGCTTTGGTTTGTTCCAACCCTGTCTACTGTGTCTTTTCACTCCAAGAGCGTGGCGTGGCGCTTGCCAATTCGAGACCCCACAAGGCAAACATCACGAATTTAAGATGCACATCCCGATTGGAGTGGTCGGAATCAATATATATAGCGAGCATGTCTCCCAGTGTTTGGTAGAAAGGTTCCGTTAGGCCGTTAGCCTGAGAATGGTAGGCTGTTGATGTGCGGTGTATCGTATGGCATGAATGAAGCAGCTGTTGCAGAACTTCGGACAAAAACACACGATATCTGTCACTCAGTAGCTCCCATAGTGCACTATGACGAAGAATGAACCGATGCAAGATGAAGGTGGCAACGTCATGAGCACCAGCCGAAGGTAACGCTGCTGTTTCTGTGTATCTAATCAGATGGTCGGCAGCGACAACCACCTATTAATTACCAGCAACAGCGCACAGGAGTGGGTCGTAAAGGTCAATCCCAGCACGGTCAAATGGGCGTGCAGGGCATAGTAAAGGTTGCAGTTGACCGGGTGAATGACCGGGCCATACAAATATGGGCGAAATTTGTTTAACACCCACACAATCACGAAACACTTCTTCTCGGTAGCAGAGTAGTTAACTTCTGCCTTAGTGAGGGGGCGGCTGCCATAGGCAACCACATACTCCGTAAAACCAGGTCCACGTTTAGTGAGTACTGCACCAAGGCCGACACCACTGGCATTGGTGTGCACCTCAGTCGACGCAGATGGGTCGTAATGGCGCAGGATAAGTGGCGAAGTAAGTAGTTGGCGCAGTGTTATGAAGGGTTCGTCACAGGCTGGTGTCCAATTCAAAAAATCTGCAGGGCTAGCAAGGAGCACGGTGAACAGGGCGATCACGGAAGCAAAGTTCCGGACAAAGTGACAAAAATATAGGCACAGGCCTACAAAGCTTCACAGTTCTTTAACTGTAGTCGGCTTTGGAAATTCAGCAACAGCACGAAGTTTGTCAGGGTTGGGGAGCATGCCGTCTTTTGAAACGACATGACCAAGAATGGTGAGTTGTTGAGCCCAGAATGGTAATTTCTGCAGATTAAGCTAAAGGCTGGCATTGGTAAAGCACTGGAGAATCTTACACAGTTGAAGGAGATGTGTAGTGAAATCAGGTGAAAAAACGACAATGTCGTCAAGATAGCACAAACATATTTGCAATTTGAGACCACATAAAATGCTGTCCATCATTCGCTTGAATGTTGCAGGCACATTGCAAAGTCCGAATGGCATAATTGTAAATTAGTAGAGGCTATGCGATGAGACAAACACTGTTTTCGGACGATCAGACTCGACCATAAGGACCTGCCAACAACCCGAACGCAGGACGAGCGAAGAAAAGAATTCGGCACCTTGGAGACAATCGAGGACGTCGTCTATACGGGGAAGAGGATAAACATCTTTCCTCGTAATGTTGTTTAGGCGCCTGTAGTCTACGCAGAATGGGATGGAATCATCTTTTTTCTTGATGAGCACAACCGGGAAAGACCCAGGACTGTAGCAATACTTTTTTTGCAGACTAGCTGGTTCATACTTGAAAAATTGATTTGCTGCACAAGCTTGAAGGAAAACAAGGGAGACAGGAAAGAGCGCAGTTTTCTTTTTGAAGTAAAGGTTGACCTGACGTTCTGCCACAAGAACTCCAGCAACTGATTCGCCTTCCTTTTGTGCTTTGCGAACTGTTGCTGGCCTGTATCACCACCACAGTCCTCTTGCAGTACTACCCTGAGCCATTCAAGATAGAATCGCACTTGTGTCCACGATTCAGACTTCAGATACTGCGCTCTTTCCTGTCTCCCTCATTTTCCTTCAAGCTTCTGCAGCAAATAAATTTTTTCCAGAACTGTAGCTTGATGACTTCGTGCTGTAGCATGTCATCTACTTGTTCTGCAATGACGAACGCTTCACTGGTGACACACAATAGGGGTGCTGGCGCAAAGGAGTATTGCTCCCAGTGTCAATGATGTGAACAACGATGTTTGTTTGACCTAGCACCGCTTGGGGGAAATAAAACGAACACCTGAACTCGTGCAGCAGGGTAAGAAGCTGCTCTCTTAGATCCGGAACGAGACGGCTGTCGATAAAACGGCGAAATGCATCCGCAGACACGCTGTCCAAAGTGACGCTACACGCTGCCCAAGGTCCTTTGAAGGCTTGCACGCAACACAGGGTCCATACTGGCACACTTCACAGGAGCACAGGCCGGCACGGCAACAGCGGTTAGCCAATAGGCACGAAGTTGAGAGAGTCGCGGCAACTGGCACTAGACGGCGTTTAAAACAGAGGTCAGATATAACGTATTACACTCAAGATAGGAAGGGGCACTTGGCCAGGAGAGTGAAGCAGGTTGGGGAGAGGATACCAGCAGAGGGTATCAAAGGAAAGGGATAAAGGAGCAATCGGCACATCTCAACCATCAAAAGCGTCAAAAACTGCTATGACGGCACCGTTTCGAAAAATTGTCATGACTACGTGTTCGTTGTGGACTCGCACACAACCTCCCCACTAGAACTATCGTAAAAGCCCAAGTATAGCCCAGGTTTTTTTGTTTAGATTTTAGGGTATGGAATTTTGGTTCTGTACTATACGCGGGACCCAAGAATATTCGACCAAAATACAGTCTTGGTTGCGGCATAGCGTGGTATCATCATCATCAGGTGTTTGCGCGCTTTCACGCTAGGTGCTAGGTAGTGTTCGCAGGCATTACTCTTACAGACCCATGCGTGTAACAGTGGTCAGTGGCCTTTGCTTCAACCTGGCACCTATAACGACGACCACGATTTGATCCTGTGATTTTACGCCATGTCAGCACCACGCAGGCAGTACTCGACTGCTTTTAAAAGGAAAGTTATCACTGCTGCCAAAACCATTGGCCACTGTGCCACAGAGCGGCAGTTTGAAGTTCAAGAGCGGAGTATTCGCGGTTGGCGGAAGCAGAAGGGCACCCTCTGTGCTTGCAGCGGCCAGCGAAAAAGCTTCTGCGGACGAAAAAATGAAGTTTTTCTTGACGTGAAACGAGAAATCGCAGACTTTGTGCGGACGCATCGAGCTGCATATCTCGCTGTCAACATCGAGCTGCTACACTTGATGGCAAGAAACATCGCTCAAGACAAAGGCATTCAGCCGAAGTATTTCAAAGCGAGCAGGCATTGTGTGTCTCTCTTCATGCGCCGCGCTGGGTTCTCCCTACGCCAGCGTACGTCGATCTCGCAGAAGCTACAAAAGAGCTACGAAGAGGACCTTGTGAAGTTTCAAAAGTATGTAATTGTGTTGCAAAAGGATGTCCCCTTTCAGCTGGGGCACATTGGCAACAGGATCAAACGCCCGTCTACCTGGATATGCCACTGGCATTAATGGTGCATCCCAAAGGCTCCAGGCAAGCTATTGTGCGATCGACTGGGAACGAAAAAAACGCGGGTGATTGTCATGTTGTCCTACACTGCAGACGGCCACAAGATACCACCCTACGTGGTGTTCAAACGAAAGACGCTGCCAAAGGGGGAGAAGTTCCCAAAAAATGTCGTTGTCCGCTGCCAAGACAAGGGGTCGATGGATGAATCACTAGTGCTTAACTCGATAAAGTCCTTGTGGTGATGACGGCCCGGAGCACTGCTGGCGCTCACTTTGATGCTTGTACTCGGCGGGTTTAGGCGTCACCTCACCGACTGTGTAAAGCGACTGCATCGCCACTTTTGCACTGAGCTCGTCGTCATCCCGGGAAGAATCACATTACAGCTGCAGCCGCTGGATGTATGCCTTAATATGCCATTTAAAGGGGTGGTGACACCAAATTTGTGGAAAGTGTGTTCTTTGCTGTAAGCGTTTTCTTCAGCTCCAGAAAGCATAATACACACACCAAGATTCGCGTATTTTCGCTAAATAGTTTAATACTGCTCTACTTATGTGGACCATGTTTGGTTTCGGTTTCGCGGCGCTGAGTTGGGCAGTGACGTCGATGCATAGGTGGCTTGGCCCCGTGACCACATAACGCTGTGACGCACATCAAGCTGAGTTTCGTCTGCTCTCACTCGCACGTGCTACACAAGCGCCAGTAAAACAAACGCGCTGACAGTCGCCATGGCCAGCTGCAGTAGCATCCAGGCAGCGGCAAGGCAAAAGGCACCCAGAAGGAAACAAAGCGTTTATATTTACAACGTATGTACAGAATGTGGACGAGCCAGCCGTCTGATGCTAGATGCACCGTCCTTATATAGGCGCCAATACGCTGAAGGAGCACGGGGCAGCCCCGCTGTTGGACGCGCGCGGCGTCTCTGACGGACAAGGACGCGCCGAGTGTCTCTTCGAAAGCACCCAGTGTCCTTGACGCACGCACAGTTTCTCTGCAAGGGACGCCAACACACTCGTCACTACAAATCTGGTGTGACGTCACGAGAACTGCCGTTGATTCTCCTATTCTAAAACATCAGTGCTGCTGCGCAAGCAATGGGTCTTGATAATAAGAGTAGGCATTCAGCTACACTTTTAAAAGTGAATTAAACTATATTCTATGCGTTTGTTTTGTCCGACCTTTCGTGTGGAGAGCCCTTGCATACACAGGAAACTCACAACAGACTTGGGATAGCCTCGAAACTTGGTGACACCACCCCTTTAAGGACCATGTCAAGCGCCTGTACGTGGAGCAGATGAGGTCTGGAGAACCAGAAGTGACCCCTGTCGGACGATTTAAACAGCCCTTGAGCAATGCTGTGCTTTTGGATAACCGAGGCTTGGGCCTGCATTTCTGAGGCGCTCGTTTGCCGCAAATTCGAAAAGTGCTCCATCTCAAACGCGCTTGATGGCATTGAGCATGACCCGCAGGTCGCGGGATCGAATCCTGGCTGCGGCAGCTACATTTCCGATGGAGGCGGAAATGTTGTAGGCTGGTGTGCTCAGATTTGGGTGCACGTTAAAGAACCCCAGGTGGTCGAAATTTCCGGAGCCCTCCACTACGGCGTCTCTTATATACATATGGTGGTTTTGGGACGTTAAACCCCACAAATCAATCAATCAATCATTGAGCATGATGTTCTGTGAGAAAACATTTTCGACAAGGGAGCTTCAAAAGAGTGTGCCTGACAACGACGATGAATGAAGTGAGTCAGTAAATGCATTTTTCCGTTTTACTCTGGCTATATTCTGGTGAAAACTTTGTTTATCGCGTTTGCTATCCCCAAATTACACCCTGGACTATATGCGGGGTCGAGGTTTATGCAGGCTTTTCCTAGATTTCGACCACTGGATGGTTTAGGGACCCTTTAAAGGTGATTCAGCAACGTATATCAGGGAAGAATGCCTGCAGCAGTGCTTGAATCAAATGTTCATGGCATCAAATGTGAATGAAAGAGCAGTCAGAAATGCATTTCTGTCTGGTTGAAGCCCCACTAGGGAATCAGTGAACAGCCCAACTAGGCAGCAGTGTTGGTGATGAGTCATCTCTAATAACGGAGAACACTGTAACCGTAACAGGCTGGAGCCATATACCAATGTAAGCACAACTAGTGCAGCATACAGGAACCTGATCTATGACCACCGTGCTTCATGTATATAGCACAGTAAACTATGATAGACAGCACGGTTACTGTGCAGGTTGACAAAGGCTGATGGCGTATTCTTTTTTCAACACTAACTCTCTTACAGCTACCCAGTGCATACATATAATGACTGGAACCTAATTTTTGCTGACGTGCCTCATATTTCTGATGTTATTACACTATTGTTTTTTATCAAGACACCTTCACTTGGATAGCAAGTTGAGATTAGAAAAACATATTTCTGTACCCCATAAAGGTGCACAGCATATCATTGAGGGGAGACAAAAAGGGAGTGAAAGACAGAACCTTCTCAAGATACGAGCACCCATACTACTTAGTGCCAATCAGTGCATCTTCCCCCGCAGGAAAACCAGTAGCTGATCAGCAGCCTCGGAAATCAAAGTTCGTACTTCCCACTTTGGATGTGGACACACCACCTCAGCATTAAAGGGAATTTTAATGCAGGAATTTATGCTTTCCTCTATGGTGTTGCCTCATGAAATTTTATTTTATCCTGACTTTTATGACAACTGGATTTAAAAAAAGAATTACTGCAAGAAAATGGCTACTTATCAGAGACTATATTACAGTCCCTAATTATGCCAGGAGAGACGCTGTATGTAAGTGATTCTTAAAAGGGAGAAAAGAAGATAAAAGTAAGCCCCATAACTGTCTGCATCATAGTGCGACACCTCAACAGTAGCTCATGAGGGATGGGGGTAAGGAGGGATTAAAAGAGATAGGGTGGAATAAAAGAGATAGGGATAGAGATAGGAGAAGGGACAGAGAGACCCACATACGAAAATAAGGAGACGATAGGACAGATGGACACGGTCGCAAGAGTCCGAGGACGGGGCACCACTCAATGAGAGCTTTTGTCGGCGTCAGATGGCGTAGGGCGAGCCAGTCGGCCAGAGCTGCGTTTTCGTCGGAGATCGCGGGGGCACAAGTGGTCGGCACGAAATCCAGCGAGCAAGTCTCTGTGGCGAGACGTCCACTAGAGAGACGCTCTTTATTCAACAAATGAATATAGGGTGGCACAGTTTTTGGCACAAGACAGCTGCAACAGGAAGGAACACAATACAAGTATCGGTCTATAGGTCTTGAATACATATGTACTATCAGCGTCAAATGAAACCCGAACAGCGGCAAGCCTTTGCGTTAGTACAGTGCGTGCCGTCCAGTTATCACGATTGACAGGCGCGCACATCCTGTTCGGCAGCTTTCCGCATATATGTGTGCCTGTTCCTAGTGATAAGTGGATGGCGCACACTATACTATCGCGAAGGCTTGCCGCTGTTCGGGTTTAGTTTGACGCTGATAGTACACAAAGTTTTGTAAAAGATAGTTACCACTGAGTATCAAAATTATGCAACACCTATTTTTCTTAAGCTTAATTGACAAAAACACCTCCAGTATAAGAAATTAATTCGGGAGCACACCTGTACAAACTGTTATTGTGGCTTAAGTAGCTATATTGTAAAATTACAAGGAAAATGGAGTACATTTGTACCTTCCATTTTTTTTTCTTCTGATATCAGAATGACATATTAAACATTTTTCACTAAAGCTAGCGAAACTTGCTGCCATCAAAAGATGAACTACATAGTCATTAAAGAAAAAAAATTCTGTGCTTGTTTTGAAATTAGACAACATTTTTGTGCCAGAGAGAACAGGGTAAGAGCATAGAAATCCCCAACAAATTTATTGTGTGATGCTTAACAGCAACAGTGCACCTTCTATGTGGCAAAAAATTGATAAGCTATGTAATAGTACCTGTGTACCAGTTACATCATTACTAGCTAATGTTGTCTACATTTGCATCTGCATGTTTTCTGCAATGCAAAGGGGTACGTATTAAAAAAGCTATCAAAACTCCTGTAAAGGGCATGTAAACAACCCCAAGGTTAAGAAATTGTTAATCAAGAGAAATATGCGAATATGTGCTATAGCAACGAAGTTACAGGGGCTAAAACATCCGTTTCAGCTTGTTTCGAATTTTCGCGCTGCTTCACAACCATTCTCCGCCATAGGGAAGACGAAAGTGTAGCCCGTCGTCATAACTCTGGCTACATCAGCAACAAGACACGACGTCAGCGATACATTATCAGCGCGTTGAAAACGACCAAGCAAGGCTTCCCCAACATGAGCACAGGTCATAGTGACATGGGGAGGAAGTGCGGTTCAGGAGTACCTTTCCCTTGACGGAAAGTAGAAAGACACCTCTTCATCTCTGAGGCTTTAGTTTTTGTAATATCTCTTTTCCCGGTAGTCTCGGGCTCTAAAAAACAGTAGAGGGCAACACAAAAAACAAAAATACGGACTGCGCGGCTGAAACTGTATCACTACAGGACCAAGGCACTGTTTCATAGGACAAATGACCAATCAGCGAGCTCAGTGGCACATCAAGTTGCCCATGGGCAAGCTTGCATCACAGCGCATGCGAGGGGAATAGGTCAGAAGCAAACAGGCAGGGGAATCGTTTTTTGAAAGAGAGGGCCTGCGCAGCGCGCAGTGCTGTAATATTAGAAAAATGTGATCGCCACAGTCTACTGTACAAATTGGCGAGCTTGTTTGATGGGTGTAAAAATTAAGTCGGAGCCTGTTTACTGGTTCCTTAAGCATATTTTCACAATGCAAATCAAGTAAGCCATTGTTGTTTGAGAGGGAACAATATACTCAGAAATTAAGAGCCTCATCTCACCATTTGGGTATCCTGAGCCGTATTCCTCAGCCTTTACATTTATGCCTTCTGGGAACTCCCAAGACTGAATAGCATGATCCCGAGCCACCTGGAAAAAAATTGAAAATCATAGTCATTACTATCATGCAAACATTGGCATTGGGGCATGCCACGTTCACCTTCCTCATATCTAAAAAAAAAAAAAAATTCAGTTAGCAATACTATCTGCTCCAGTCAGCTCACATTACAAATCTAACACAAACATGAAAAAGGACTAGATTACATAAATGTCGTGATTAAGCAAATAAAGCTGTTTCCTCATCTTTGTAGACTGTGTGGAAAATAAATTAAATACTAATGGCATTTAACATGCCCCGACAGTACATGAGCTATGGAAGACATAGCAGTGGGGAGGGCTTAGGATTAACTTCAGCCACCTGAAGTTCTATCATACACAACCAAAGTAACACAAGCATGCACGCACAAGAAAGAGTAACAGCCCCATGCATAGTGCTGCATTTGAAGAAGAAAAATTAAATTTTTATTGAAAGCACAAAATACCATAGATTTATACTGCCTAAACATTCCTCTATATAGGGTAAACAATGTATAATTTTTAGCTATTTAAACATGTGTGACTATTAATCATCATAGTTGTAAAGTCACAGACGCTTCCTCAAAGGACGTGCAAGGACAGCAACCATGTGTTTGTAGTAGTCTCTTATGGCATGCCATTGCAAAAACATCTCTCCTTGTTTTGACAGACACATTGCACATCTATCGATGATGACTTTACTCGCATACAGCATGGCAGCTATTGACACACAGAGGCAACAGTCCCCTTAATCTTACTATTATGAAGACTGACAGGCAAGCCCTTTTATAGTTTCGCTTCCAGCCAGTGAAGCACCAAAAGGTAAAGGTGGGCATCGAAAAAAAAGTTTTTCCGATGTCCACCTGTACTTTTTGGTGCTTGTGTGCATCGAAAAAAAGTTTTTTCGATGCACACAAGCAACACAGCTAATCTCGACATGGTAGAACTGCCAATACCAACAAATTCAAGAAGAGAAAGAGGTTTTCATTCGTTGAAGGGAAGTTACAAATATAAAAGTTCCGGCTTTCAATTGATGTGACTTGTCCCTGTATCGACAGAGCATTTCATGCCACAGTTCGTAATATTTTATGTGTTCGAGCGTCTGTAAAATGCAAACAATATAAAATTTGTAGTGAAATGAACTCAAACTCCTTAAAAAGATACTGAACAAGAATTTGAAAAACTGACAAAACTTCGAAATTCGAGCCAGAAGATGCCAGTGTTCTGATGAACAGAGTTTATAAACAGAGGACAGATTAGACAGTGTGAATATATTGCTCCAAGTTGAACAAACTGGCCATCTACAGAGCAACCACCTAGGAGAAAAGGAGGTTAGATTAAAAAGCTATCTGTCCTTCAATATAATTCTGAACTCTAGTGTTGCCAATGTACTCTATTGATATCAAGTGCAACATAGAGACTGTACTATCGGCATCGAATGAAACGCGAACAGCGGAGCACGCGGGACAAGCCTTATCAATGGCATAGTACGCGCCGTCCACCAGTCATTGACACAGACAGGCCCGCACATCCCTTATAGTGCAATAGTTCCCTTTAGAGTGCAATAGTTCTGCTGGTGTTCAGGTATAGTATTTGAAATGACCAAAATAAGAAAAATACAGAGGTTAAACTACTGCAGCCGAAGGCGAGTACTGTAGCACGGTTCGTCCTCACAGAGCCCATCATCACGGAATGCCTAGCAAATTTTATTTATAGTAGACAAAGGTCGGTTTGCGACCTTTGCGCTCTCTGTTTGCGCTCTCTCTCCGAAGAAACGCTCTCTCTTACAATTTGCGCTCTCTCTTCCGAAGAAACGCTCAACATTTCCAGTTAAAGTGAAGCCTTTTTGGGTCGGTCTCTGAAAGAAGGGTGCATGTGAAGCAGCACTGGCGAACGAGATACGACGATCATTTGGAAATCAACCACAAACGAATTATATTTCTCTTTTTGTTTTATCGGGCGAAGGCACCGATTGCACTGCGGCACTGAAGTAAAAGCAAGGAATTGCGAGTGATACGATCAAAAGCGCTTGGCACGCCCACGATGGCCACCATTATCACTATACGAAAACTAGAACAGAAATGGAGATGACGCACTCTAGGGAAACCGCGCAGTGCGGCCAAACCGGATATGCTTGCCTGTCAATGGTGATAACTGCACGGCCAACACTATATACTGTTTCAAATGCTTGAAACATGCGCTCTGCTGTTTAGGTTTCATTTGACGCTGATAGTACGGTACGGGAAGCAACAGAAGTCTACCGTATTTACTCGATTTTACTGCGCCCTCGATTTCAACGCGCACCCGATTTTCACGACGAAAAAAAAAAAAAAAAACGTAAGACATCGATTGCAACGCGCACCCATTTTTCTCGCTGGCCTGCACGATCACACCACTAGAAAAAACGACTCCTTTCGGGAGCGTCCTCCATTTAAATATGAGGTACGGGCGAAGCTTGTGCCCATCTGACGTGTAACAGAGCATTGCCGTCACTGCAGTTTTACCGTGGACCGATGTCAGCACGCGAACTTGCTTTGGCCCCTTCTTCTCGACGGTTGTGGTGCCAAGCATGTCGAAGTAAAGAGGCGTCTGATCGGCATTCCCGATTTGCCCAAGCAGGTAGCCGTTGTTGTGCCGCAAGTTTAGGACGAACCTCTGAAAACTGTGAAGCTTTTCATCGTACTCTTCCGCAAAAATTTTTGCATATGCCCGTTCCTCTTCAGAGGGAAAAGCCTTCTCCAAGTTAGTTAGCCAGCACCTGCTCACTTTAAACTGGCTCCGCATTAGACCTTTTTCTAAGGCTAATTGCATAGCCCGCACTTGGAGCAGTTCTGTCGTCACGGGCCGCTGTGCCGCTCGCTGCTCAAGCACATACTCGCCGAGCAGCTCTTTAATTTGCGGAAACCAACCCTGCTGTGGTCCACTGAAGCCTTTGCGTGAAGCTTTGCTGTCGACAATCTTCTGCTTTTGTTTCCGCCAGTCCCGCACGCACGTTTCGGGAACTCTGAACGACCGCGATGCGGCCCGATTTCCGTACGTTTCTGCACACGCGATGACTTCCCTTTTAAAAGTTTCATCGTGGTGCACTCGAGTTTTTGGATTCGGCCCTTCCATGCCGTCGATGCTAATGCACTACAAGATGACGAACTCCTCAGCACACGTACGAAGTGCCGCACATGGGAAACACATAGGCAGAAATGGGCGACGCACGTAGGGGGCGGCTACATTGGAAATGCCGATGGCAATAGAATGACCGTATTAATTTTTTTTTTTGTACTCGGTTCTAACGCGCATGCGATTTATGAGCTCGCTTAACCGGAAAAAAGGTGCGCATTAGATTCGAGTAATTACGGTATCTAGTAGACAAATTTAGTGACAGGTGCTCATTGAAGAACATACTGTTCCTTTATTACACCAGTTAAATTGAGCTTGCACATTTTAGAGCAGTGTTTGGTTTGATACATCCAACAAAAAATACTGAAATGATGCCTCTACACTTAACTAATGAACTACAGAACCCATTCACACCATCAGACCATAGCAATTTCCCCACTGCAGCTTAAAAATAACTGCAATGACGAACGGCGAATTAATGCTAATTCAAGTGGCAGAGAATGGCAAATTTATTTTGAAGTTCTAGTAACGTACAGTTTAGAACAGGAAAAGTTTCATGTGGGACATTTTCTCATGCAGAGGATGTATAGAACTATACCGCAAACAGCTATGAGTAAGGCACACAGATTAAAAGGACACTAAAGTCAAATAACAATTTGCGTCAGAGTAAAAGCTCAATGCATGACGTCTAAAACGACAATATCATCAACAGCAGTGCCCCACTTAATGAGAAATTAAGGTAAATGCACAAGAGCACATGTGCTACGTGTAGGACATTCACAAAGTGATCCCAATGACATGAAAGGTACTGCCTACAATTAATCACTAGTAATCGAACTAGCTGCACTAAATAAAGAACCTTCCATGCATCAAAAGACGTAATAAAATTCTACTTGTTTGTTTCTTTTTGATTCACTAAAAAAAAAACACGCCGGACAATTACTATGAAGGAAGGACGTGAGTAGTTCAAAAGTTCAATTTTCGCCTGGTTACACTGGACAGGTCGTGCCATCTAGCGGGGCCCAGTCGAACCAAGCACGTCTGCCATCTTGCAGGCCATGGCAGCAAATAGTTCAATAGACGCTGCTGCTGCTGTGGCTTCCACTACTTTTGTTCTACTGCTACTAGTGTCGGCGGCGGCGAAGTAAGGGCGGGCAACGTTGAGCACGGCAACAGTGGTGTGACCTGCTCAGCTTGAGGTGGGTAATTTCAAGAGCGCTACCCTGATGCAGACCATCAAAAAGTGATTTTATTTCAAAATAAGCAGTTCCTTGGCACAAAAGTATGACTACAAGGTTTCTGGACCGCTATTTCAACAATCAATGTCAACTTAATAGTTGCCTTTAGTGTCCCTTTAACAGGAATTGCTGCTTTAAACAGACACACATGAAATGTTCCGTTTTGTATACTGATATAGAGTACATAAAAGAGCAAATACTGTAGATACTAGAAGAATAAAGGTGTAGATATGAGTATGTCACCTTGGCACAGATACTAGCTGCGCTAACGATGGGATATGTAGCATCTGCCTTTTTGGCCACCGTGACTTTTATATCCGGAAAAAGTGCTTGTAGCTTTTCTTGATACTTTTCGGGTGGGCCTACAGTGTCCACGTATACCTGGAAAATGAACAGCAACAGAAAATAAAATGCAAATGCAGCTATTCTGATGACATGGTCAAGAGTAACACCCTCTTTACAACACACAGAAATTATGTTTTTGATTATGCTATACTCAAGAGCACAAGCCCAACAAAGAATGGAAGGGTATAGACCAAGCTTAGCCTTTTAGAGAGGCACTTTAGCTCAGCTACTGTGAGATATGACTGCACCTTATGAACAGAATAATCCACAGGCTCACTGCCAAAATACAGAAACTTCGATGCTCGGGTGCATGAAATTTACTACCGTTTTGTACTTCTCGGACTGTAATAATACCATACACTGGAAGTGCACAGAGTGCCACCATCCATACCCATACACTCAATACACATTCTGGCCTTGAGCCTATTTTAGTAGGGCTTTGAAGTAAGCAAGGGTGCTTAACTGAATTAGCAGCACCTCACAACATCCTCAGCATTATAACGCACTTAGTGGCTTCTCCGGCTTCCTATAATGTCTTTCATAATGAAGCTTCTCAAAGGCATTGCCTTCCTTTTTTTTCCCCTCCTTAAGGGGCATGGCCTTGCTGTTTTACTGGTGGCTGGGAAGTCAGGTATTCATGGGTATTTTTTTTGTGTGCTAGGTATCCCACAAAAATTTTAGAAGGGTATGTGCCCCAGCTGTGCAAACACCTTGTTATGCCCCTGGCTCATGCATAACCCTGTGACTGAATGCTTGCCTCTGAATGCACAAACATGAAAAGGCATTGGTGCACAATGCAACAGAGCCCACTGAAGCAAAAAGACAGCCTCACAGCAGCCATACTGTTTCACTGCTTCTCACACATGCAGCCCTCGCCCAACAAGCCTGAGAACACAGGTTCATATGAATGGTCAGTTGTAACTACTGCAGTACAGGGCTAGCTTTCTTGTTTTGGGTGTGCATTTTGAAACTATGCCTAAACTGATCCTAAAAAACAATACCAGCTTTAATTACACATCACATTAGAGCACTTAGTAATTACATAATTACTAGACGCAGGTCTACTTATTAATAAAAGGCCAACCGCAACGAAATTTGGCACTCCGCAAAAAGTGAATATAAAGATAGTCTAGCTAGAGGTAGTCCTGCTAAGTGTCACTTTCGAAATACAAGCGCTTACCTTAGAAAAAAGCTTGCAAATGACGGTGTTTTTGAGACGAAAACTAGAAAAAACGACGCCATTACGACTGAGCGGAAGAGACATGAACCACAGAAAAATCGTCTGTTCCGCGCTCCTCGAGCACGCACATCGCGGACGCACCCCTTAGTGTGCCTGTTTTTGTAACTTGAGAAAGCTGCATGAAGATGCCTCTTATCGAACGCTGGTGTATGACCCCTGTATTCAGAAACGCTGCTTGACTTGAACTTGACTTGCCATCGACCTCAATGCAACATGAATGCGTTTCAAACGCGCTGTCTTTAGGCGGTGCCAAGGCAGCACAAATGCACAGACGCATTTCAAACATGCTGCATTGAAAGCACCTACAACGAAGGAAAGAGCGATTCAGCGGCAGGGAGGATCGCTCACAAGGAGTGATGCGGCAATGTTCTGTAGTAATCGTTATATCCGGTTCTGTCCAATTTGCCTGGCCACACCGCTAGAGCTTCGCGCCACCCGCTTGCTGGCAATTAGAGAACCAATTATAAGAACCAATTATAATTATAATACGCGACTACAAGATTTTTCACTGTTGTTATCGTAACTTACCGTATATATACTACGTATTTATGGCCGTTTCCGCCTAAGTAAAATTTCGTTGCAGTTGGCCTTCAAAGCATAGGAATCACAAACAATAATTTGACTGTTATTCTACTGTTATTCTACTAGCACACACTATGTTCTATTGGAGCAGCACAATCAACTAGTATGGAGACTTCTTTACATACACAACCTAGGCAAGAACAAGTACTTACTTGCGCTACTTGCACACCATCCTCCAGAGCTTGGCGAATGAGACCAATGGCAGAGTCATGGCTGATTGCATTGAGACTGTACTTTGTCCTATCAGAGAAAATCATGACATTTCATTCATTTTTTGTACAAATAGTCATGCTGTTTCAACTATTGAGTGCATCAGAACAAGTCATCACAAGTTAAGCAGGCAATGAAGAGAAAAATTGTTTCTCTAATATTAGTAAATCACTCTTCTACAAAATCACAAAACTGCTTTTGACACAAAAATAGACTTGAAAAGCTAGAGAACAAGGAAGGAAAATACAGGTGGCAATGCTACCCTTCATGTTCTTGCAATAACTCGCTGTGACATGATAGCCATTGACAGCGCCCACAAGGGACCACGCAACCTGTTATCAGTAAACATGGAGTACATTGAGTTCTCTCGAAACCAGAGACTTAACATGGCAAGTTAGGCAGGTGCGGAGATTTCAATGCAAAATTAAAATTTAATACACGGCTTTCATTTTTCCATTTAATAAAGTATAGCGCTCAAGCAGTGAAATCTGACATCAAAACATTTTATATGACTAGTATGTGCAATCACTTGAGAAAATTTCATAATTGTCGTACCGTGTTGCGATGAATCTGGCTGATAAAATGATGTAAGCTCTGATGTAAGTTTTCAAGTCAAAATTACAACAATATGAGATGAACTGAAGACGGAATGAAAATCAGTGCATTACTTAGCCCTAAACTTTTGCATTTGAATCCGTAAGCACCGTACCTATGACCATGAATACCAACAGCAACATTCTGAAAATAGTTAACCCATCTAAACTGATTCAGAGACTCTTTTCTCAAGCAAAATCCATGCACTACACTTTAAAAAGTTTGCCCCTTTTGAGACCTACTAAACAAAAATTTTATCTGTGTTGTCTACCCTTTCTTTTATTTAACACTGCACATTGAAATCAAACTGAAAGAGGCAGCAAAGATACTATTTTTTGCATAACTAAATACTAATTCTAGCCATCAAATGTTCTATGCTACATTATTTGGTTGATTCCACCACGGGTCGCCATGATATACATTTACCAATCGCTGAAATCTCAAACCGTTTTAAGGCAAATTGGCAATAACCATTAAGTTTTATTTCATTATCTACTACACTGATAGAACATGGTACTAACATAGCTACCAAATCCAAGGGCGAAATCAGTTATACTAATGTAACAAGATGAAACAGGCTAGAGTTATTCTGGCTTAGTACAGCTTGAGTACATGGGCACAGATGTTTCACTAGTGGACCATAATTTGCCAAATGTGCACTCACACATCAAGCATGTGACCACTGATGACAGAGGGCGGTATGACTTCTACCATATAGCCAAGGAATGAAGTTTTCTCCACAGCCTTGAGAAGCTCTTCCCTCTTCTCCTCAGTAAGAGTTTTTGAATCTGGTGAGGCAATAACAAGAGGAAATACTGTAAGTATGCAAGAATCTTAAACTACTTGTTTGTGGGTACTTTACCTGCAAATCCAAGTTCTTTCAGTTGACTTTCTGCTGATAATGGACAGTAAGCAATGCCATAGACCATGGGGCCTGCAAAAAACATATGTAAAAGGAGCAGTTATTCTACCTTTGTTTCTTTCATTCAAAGCCAAACTTATTCTGAGCCTTAATGAAAACTATTCGTGATCACAGCTGTGCTTTTCTTAACAATACACTTAATAACAACACTTAACATAACAACACTTAATAACAATACAACACATTTCATGTAAAGGCATGAGCAAAAGTATACAGACCATAGGATCGTGTGGCAAAATGGATTAATGCATCGACAGATGCGGCGCCTGCTGCAGTGCGCATGCACGTTCCATCCTACCAGGTGGCCTCTCATATCGCTTTGTCTTGTAGAGATATGGCGCTCGTAGCCGAAACGACAACCGAGTCGCTTCCTACAGTCTATCGAATCTGCACCGTTTTCTTACCTAGCAGTTGCGGCAGAGCCGGTCCAAGCGCCGGGCTCGCAATGTTTCTTTACACCGGTTAATTAGTCTAAGCATAGCTTGCATCATGCAGCCTAATGAGCCCAAGCATAAAAATTACGTTTTTTAAGCCCAGCTTGCCTTTGTCGTGTTAAGCCAAGTTAAGCCGAAGTAAGTGTAGTTGAAACTAATCATACGTAGTTGAGCATGGTAGCACCTAATAAAGCCAGGCATAGGTAGGTTTAATTAAGCTGATTCCAATTCAGTCTAGTCTAGTTTGCTGCTTTCACATTAAGACAAGTTAAGCTTAGTTGAGCCCAGATGAGTAGGTATAAATAGCCCAACCTATTAAGGTATAGACGGTTTCGCCAGAGCCTGCCGGTCTCTAGCAACATTGTGCGTTCACTGGAAAATCACCCCTAAAAACTTCCGGTTTAGCTTGTTCTTGAGTGGGTTTAGCATTGGTTGTTGGCTATGGCTGCTTGTGTTCAGATGTTTTATGCAGATAAAATTATTCCGGTGAAGCAATAGCCACTCGAGCACAGCTGTGTCAAGTCAGGATGCTGTCTACATGCCTGAATTATTTAATATGCTAGTGAAAACGTTGTTTTTTGACTGATGACGATGGAAAGAGCGCCTTTATTGCAGCGATCACGCGAAAAAACTGGATTTCTGCTTAAAGCATGTAGGTTTGTTCTGCCCACCTCATCAAAGGCAATGTAAAGCTCAGCGCAGACTAAGGAAACAAAGGCGATACTCAGATGTTCGACTAGTCGAAGGCCCTCGGTTACCGGCAACACACCGGTCGCTGTCCTCCTCGAGCCGTGGCAAACAAGTGTACTTACACATGAAATGGTTAGCAAAATGTGAAAGCTAACACTGAAAAGTCATCGCAAAGCTGTTAATTTTATAGTTTGAGCGATCATCAATGATGTTCGACACAACACGGCACACAATGTAGCTGCGCTTAACATGAATCGCCGCACAACATGTACGTCTAGGTGTCCACGTTTCGTTGTCATTGCATTGGTTTTTTTTCTTGTAAGTGATGCTGTTGAGTGGGCTCTTATCTGTGCGGCAAATATGACTCATCGCCTTTTTTTCTGCCGCTAATGAACATCGCCGCATTCAAGCTAATTTATATTTTGGGTATGAACAGTTGATTTATGTAGGCTCGACTTGAAAGTTTGATTCACGAATATCTTACTCGCGAGTAAACCATAATAGTTCGTTTGATCCTGCAGCCGCAGTTGACTTATCACATCAGTACATTTTAAAATTTCTCAGTCACACGAACACGTCAGATTGCGGGCGATTCTGATCGCCGCTGACCTCTTTAAGAAGTGCGGTGTGACACAGACGCAGAAATAAGCGTTTTATCCTGAGGTTGCGTGCTCAGACGAAAACAGAATTATGTTCGGGGTTCAACAGGAGGAAGGTTTAAAGTTTTAGTCGAAAAGTTGAATTGAACAAACTCACTATGAATCGAGAAAGTCTTCTCCAGCATGTGGACGATGTGGGTGCGCTTTGAAGACGCATACAGGGAAAAGACAGGTGTGCGCTGTCAATTCCCGGTCTGCGACTTCAAAGTGCATCCACATCCTCGGCATGCATGCAGAACCAACTGGCTCAATTAAGTTCGCTGACAAATGTCTCCTACAATTTATGCATTTTCTGTTTGTATAGGCGCGACCACACTCAGACCAGGCCACACGGAGTAGGGGGCCGCGCTCATCGGAATGCCACGGCGTGTTTTTTGCAAGGCGCCCGTCGTCCACGCGAGCCGTGCGCTACGTTGAGCCCCTTCATGTTGAACGTTGAATTCCCTATAAGCACAGAAAATCAAGGGCTCGGAAAGTTCCCAATTACTTAGAAGTGTGGCAGCTTGAGCTAGTTGGTATGACATGAGGATATTTATAGAGAGAGAACAGAACAACGACACGGAGACAAGAAGGGCACTCTCGCACTCGTGTCGTCGTCGTTCTGTTCTCATGCTATAACTATCGTCTTCCCAATTACTCCTGATTGAGTAGAGATTTATTAGGCTACAGAAATCTAATTAAAATCAAAACTAATTATACTTATTTATACTTATGACTGATTAATGTTTGTGCAATTGAGCTAAGCATACTCGACGTACTTAAGCATGATGTTGCAGAATTAAGCAAATTATGCTAAGTTAAGCCTAATTAAGACATCTGTTGCTGCATAGGATGCTCTGGGCAGTCAAGATGTTTGATAGTAATTCCTGTAAATTTACACAGTAGAAGCAGGCTGTGAAACTTTCCATATATATCCATCAATGCAGCACCTAAATATATAAATATTCTTTTTTTCAAAATGTGCAGCAAGACACACTATGAAAATAAAAAACGTGGCAAAGAATGTGCCATCATCCATGTCTTTTCACGCTGTTTTTAACTATGAATATGTAACAACTGGCCCGCATTCACTTTCTCTTAAGGCAATTAAGGCTCGAGGTCATGCTTTCCCTATTGCACCAGCTTGTATCACAAAAAAAGCTAAAGTGAATAGCACTTTATAACTGAGATGATTTCGCTTGATAATTCAACCCTTGAACAACGACATTGTTGAGCCACAGAAAGGGGTACCGGCCACATCATCATCATCAGCAGCCTGTCTACGCCCACTGCAAGGCAAAGGCCCCTCCCATGATCCACCAATCAACCTGGTCTTGTGCTTTTAAAAATGCAGCCATGTTATACCTGCGAACTTGTTAATCTCATCAGCCCACCCAACTTTCTCCCTTTCATGCATTTACCTTCTCTAACAATCCAGTCAGTTACTCTTAATGACCAGCGGTTATCCTGTCTACGGCTACGAGCTCAGCCCATGTCCATTTCTTCATCTTTATTTTAACTATGATGTCCTTAACCTCAGTTTGTTTTCTGACCCACTCTGCTCTCTTCTTGTCTCTTAAGGTTACACCTATCATTTTCCTTTCAATTGCTCGCTGCTTCGTCCTCAATTTAGGCTGAAGCAAGCTCCAGGTTACTGCTCCATAGGTAAGTATCGGCAAGATTCAAATGTTACATACCTCCTTCTTGAGAATTGATAGTAGATTACCATTCATAGCAACTGTGTGTGGCCATCCTTCATATGCTTAACCTAATGCCCTACCTCTGTTATCACTGTAAACAATGAGAGCAGGCGATCACATTGAAATAACAACCAGTTGCCACTTTGCCTACTAGCACCGTAACCCCACCAAACCGAGTGACAAGAGATGCCGTCTGATACGGTGGGACGTGCATGTGCACCGCTACAGGCGCTGCATTGCTAGATGGCATGTGAATGCATTCTGCCAAGCGATCCTGTGGTCTTTACACTTTTGCTCATGACTGCACATGCTCACTGACCCTGCTTTGGCACTTCAAAATTGACTTAAGTATTATAGTTCAGAAAGAATAAGCATAGACAAATACACGTTAGGTCAACATAGCACAATCGTTAGGGAAAACATTCTGTATACCTTTTTAGATAATGACACTAGTTGAAGGTCAAAAGAACTATTTACATATACCTAACACCCCCAACTTACCAACAATGCAATTACAATGTTCTACTAACAACTGATACATAGCATTTACAAAACATCGGCAATGTCATTGTGAATCTGTCAGCAGGTCCTACAGTGTTGGCACACATATGTGTGTGAAGATGCAACTGTAGATGGCCATTTTTATTTAACAACTCATCGTCTCAGTCATTCCTCCAACACTGCTTTACTTTTACTTCGGGAAAACTTTACTAAAGTAGCAAATTATTCCTCTCCCTTTGACTGATGTCCCTTAACATTCTCAACTGCAAATGCATGTGGGTTAATTCTCAAGTGTTACATCATTAACCACCAGTCCTCCAACAGTAGAGTGAGACTGAGAGAGAGTTTCAAATATGACTGCACGAAAGTGTTACAAAAAGACACTAAAGAGAAACAATGACTTGGTTTAGATTGACAAACTGCACACAGAGAACTCTAATGCCACACGTTTCACTATCGTAAGTTCATTATTTGCGCAGAAAATCAAGGACGAAGTTTCATTTTTAAATTGCATGCCAAAATCTTCGGAATCGATGTCGAAAATTTCAAAATACTATATTTTTCGTATTTTCGCCACATTGACTCGATGAAATTTTCTGAAACGTCGCGATGCTAGGTTTATGGCACCCGCAGATGACAATGTACTTCATGCTCGTCAATTTGAAGCTATGTAGGACCCAGTAGACCCCTTCAAAATCTATGAAGTCACAGTGTTCGGCTTTGGAATCTCAAGGTGGCATCTCCACTCCTATTTTCTTTTCGTGCTTTTTCTCACTTACTAAGCCCCGTGTCGTGGTAAGAATGGTGTTTTCAGGATTCTGAAATTGTACTTTACTAATGCACGAAAAATCATTTTGCTCTGTAGTGTTGTTCCTTTAATAAAAAATATAGCTATATATATATTTTTTGCAAGGTGTTTTAACGGTACAGGCAGGTTGCACTGGAGCTCCAAATTAGTTTGAAATTGAGTTTGGATGTTTTCCGTTTTTTACATATGTACTTCTTTTGTTAAGATCTGTTACCTGCAAAGCCTTGTAATATTGTGCGTAGTGGCAGTTAACATTTTATGAATGTGTTAAAATTTCAAACCTAGAAAAAAAATTGGAATCATTTTTTTACACCCAATTTATGAAAATTTCCATTTATGATGGTTTGTTTTATACAAAAAATACACAGGTACTTAGGCTACTGATTACAGCACCAGTTATGTAGGTGTCACTAATTAACCCATGTGAGAAGTTTTCTTGGCTTATGCTCAATATCTGCCAATAAAAAGTATACAAGCTTAAAAAATATACAGAAATCGCATAGCAAACATTTCCAGTCAACATGTCACGAAAACGAACCAAAAACTATTTTTGAAACCAGGAGTATCAAGTGAGATATATTTTCTGAAATACAAAGAAATTCAATAACAGGTGATTGCAAAATCTCGAATTCCATGACCTAAAAAAATCTAACCCCACCTTAAAGGGCCAGTAAACAATCCCACAGCCTAAAATGTGTCATGAAGTTATGACTGTGCCCTTGTGCAATGTGAGCCTGCTGCTGCAAGACTTTTGCAAATAGGTGCAGTAGTAAGAAAGTAACAAGGGATAGAACAACTCGCATGTACTAGTTTGAATTTGCTAGCTCTGCCTGCCCACCCTCGTCGGCAGACAAAAGGGGTAGGTGTAGCCCACTCTCATGACTACACCCGATTCAGCAACGTAACACTACATCAGCGATTACTTCATCGACATGCAGCCAATGAGCCAGCAAGGCTTCCCTTATGTGTCACTTGTGTAAGAGCGACTCTAGGGTCTCCTTTAGGGGCATTGTGAAGAAGCGCGGCAACTGTGCAGCCACAACCGCATCAACACAGGGCAAAAGTGCAGTTTCATGGCACAGATGACCAATCTATGAAGTTGGGGCAATGTCAAGTAGCCCATTGGCAAGTATACGTCACTTTGCGTACATTAAAGATTTGACAGCCACTACAGAGGGGCGCATGAATTGTTTTACGAAATGAGGATCTGCGCGGCGAGCAGCGCTGCAATGTTCATCAAATGTGATCACCGCGAATGTCTGCATGAATTTGCGAGCTTGTTTGGAAGATGTACCAAAAAGTCCAAGTATGTTTACTAGCCCTTAATTTTACACCTCACAATAAAATGGACTCCCACAGATACCTCATCGTTACAATCTCTAATCAACTTACATGGTCTGCACACATAGCGAATCTTACAAACAACTGCTCTAAATCACTTGGCTATCTCAAAGATAATTTTTTTTTTTTGTCTCCTGCTCCCATAAACAAGCTTATTTGGGAAATGTTCAATTGGACAATACTTGAGTGTGCCTCAGAAATTCAGAATGCCTACCATATTAGCTAACTTGAAGCAGTCAAAGATAATGCAGCCCATTTCACCCTTTTCTTCATCTATGAGTGATATAGAAATATAAGTTGCATTAAATCATCTCTCATCATCCCTAGTCCACACTGTGCTGGAAGACTTCTCAACTTCCCCTTTTCCACAATATAACTTACCCCACCTCAAGAAGACACTTTTACTTACACCCAACTACACTTCACATTATCTGTTTAACAACTTGGGTCTACAATGCTTGCACAGTACCTCTAATGGCTTTAACAAATTGTTCCAGCGCTGTACCGTGTCCTTCTATCGCTCCTGTCCGGGTGTTTCGCGCTGTTAACCACGATGAAATTGTTCCTACCTGTTATTGTTCCTGTTATTGAACTATCGAAAATGCTATTCGAGGATATAGCAAAATGATTCAAATAACTTTGAGCAGCTATTTTCACATTTTCTAACCCCTTAATTTTTCTCCCCCCACTTTGTTACTTTAAGGCAGATCAGCAACACTCGCCAGCTGTATTCATGTTTTACTATCAACAGTACTGCTGCTTGTTCTACCAATTGTTCCATAAGATATACTACTTTTTTGCTACACCCATCAACTTCAAGGTGGTACTGTAAGTTTCGTTTACCATGGTATAAAAATGATCATGACCGCGATGATGATGAAAATGATAAACATGTGCTTTTTTTTTTGCTGACGAAGCTTCTTTTGTGAACACATATCATGCACAGAACAGATCAGACAGAAATACACAACACAGTGGACGGGGAACTCCCGCTGATCGGACGCGTAAATTAAAGGTTGCGGGTTCTGGCCTAGCTGATGTCATTTAGATGTCTGTCACAATTATGAAACTACAGCGATTTTTCTTATGTGTGCTTTACGATTTCCTTGGCTCAACTGCCTGTTGCATTTATTAGGTCTGCCTAACAAGCAAACGAGCACCTCGATCCCATCTTGCGTTTCTCACGATCGTATACGAGATGCCAAGAGCATGAGGCAACCAGTCCCGCCGTGGGAGACTCGAATCCGGGTTGTCAAACTGCAGGACCGAAAGTTAATACCAGCCAAAAATATGCTAGATTCAAAAGGAATATTCTGGACAAGCACTTAGTATTTAGTTGCGCGGGGTGTGATCGGCTACGGTCCCAAATTCTGTGTCACTTCTGTCGCGTATTGAACAGCTTCACCAGTTATCCAGCATGACAGAGTGAAATGGCTCCTCATTTTTTTTTTTTGTTTCCTGCCGTTTATTTTAAGCCCAAAAGCGCACAGTAGTCTGGAATCTTACTTTTAGCTGCTGCTACTACTACTACTACTACACGTACTAGACAACAGTGCAATATTGAGAGCGCTTGCCATGACTGAAGGCAGCCAATCAAATCGACTCCTGCACATTTCCGAGTATATTATTCTAAAGAAGCATTCAAGGCAGTCACTGTCCCGAGACCACGCGAAGGAGCTACAGGAGCACCAGAAGCAAACATCCACGCACACTACCTAAAACAGGTCCTCTTCCAGCCTCGTCCACGCCGAGGATGCAAGGCTCCGACTTTGCCACATCCGGTACAACTGACTTAATTATAGCATTTCTGCTATTGTTTTTATTAAACGCATCTAAATTCATGCTTGCACTAACACCCCAGCGACACAAACGACTGAACCAACTAAACCCTGCTTTTCCCGCTTTTCCGACAAATGTTTTGCAGATTGGATTGGATTGGATGAGTTTTGCCGCTTCTTTCAGTAAGTCACATAGTGACATTTCTTAGTTAATTTTAGGGTTTTAGGAAACTTTATGGCTGAATATATTTGTTCCCTCAGGGTGAATCACCAAAATCGCACCATGACACGAGTTAAACTGGAAGTTAGTATACACAGAGATTTAGTGACACGTTTTTATTGTCTCACTAAATTTTCAAATTCATGCCCTAAAGACGGTCGTTTGTTTGTAGTCAGATCTCAAAGGCTATACACCGAAATAAATTAGCGAGTCATAACACGTCCTAAGCGCCACACTTCAAAATTGAAGAAAATAAATCAATGTACAAACAAGTCAAAGATAATGTTTCGGCTTAACTACAAAAAAGTAATAAATGAACAAGGAATATGTAGTTGATATATCTTGTGTTGTGGGATGTTAAACTTCAAAACACAGTGCAACAAATAGCCTCTGAGATTATATCGTTTTGAAGAGGAGCAGTGCGGCCAGCGTTAGAGTTCATTTCAATCATACATAATTATGCGAACATCAAACTTTGTTTCTAGTAGAATGTGAGGTGGGGAGGCTGATATAAGTAGTACCTATGGCTTTTCTTCCTATTTAGACGCAAGCAGTCAACACATGAAGTTTTATAACCACATAACCATCAATAACCATACTTGGACATTTGCTAAGACAAAATCTTGCTCTAATAAAATTGTTTTACTTTAATTATTGATGAATTTGCTTGTAATCGTAGAGTTTCTCATAAAATTGAGCAACTTTATGCGCGTAATCGTTCAATCTTGCTTTGCGTCATAAACCGCGTCATGATTGCGCGCGTCTGTTTTAAAAAAAAAGACGAAGCCGGAAGTTAAAGGGCAAGCACGTTGCGCATGCGTCGTGCTCGGCCTCGCGCGTCCCGTTCTGCACGTCCCGTTCCGCGAGCGAGTCAGCGGCGAGCTTGGGCGAACGTAGATGTGCTCGGGCCGTGCTGCGTGAGCCGTCGGACCGTCGGTCGAGTGCGGGCGTGACTGGGAGTAGCGACGGTTTCGAGCAAGCCGGTTCCTGTTGGCTGGTCTATTATGATTTGCGGAACGCTGGCGGGTTGAGCGAAGGCAGATCAGCAACATTCGCCGAGCCGCACGATGATGAACTCCCTGCGAAGATGGTTCTACAGACCGAAGGTGAGCTGTTTAGGCTTAATGTTTGATGGGCTTTATCGTCTGCAGCGGTTGCGTTTTTTCATTCGCACCTGTCTCTCTGGTGATATTTCAAATACCTCGTGCGCTGCCGTTCTTCGAGATTAACGTTATATTCTCGAACTTTATTCCAAAGTACACCGCACCGCAAGTGTAATTAATTTTGCGTGCTGTTCAGTTCAGCGACTTTCAGTTGAGTCCTAAACTGCTGTCAGGCGCTTGTACCGAAGCGCGCGGTTTCAGGCCCTGGACTGGTGTTCCCTGATCGTGAGCATGCTGCGTGCGAATAATTTCTCTGTCCATAAGCGCACTACACGTTCGGGGCAATTAGAGCGAGTATTGTCTTTGGCTAGGCCGAATGCGTCATCGGCGGGAGACTCACTTTCGCAATCTCTTTAGCGGGGACATATTCAAATTGCCGAGCCGCGATATCCGGAAAATGAGCCACTTCGCGTCGGCCCATAGGATGTGCTAATGCAATAGGCGTTGTGCCCTTATTTTCGTACCACTCGTGGTTATTCCCATGAGCTGTATCGTAGCTGATGCAGCTAATGTTTTGTGCGGGAATTTAGCACGGAGTGTTAAGTCGCTTTTGCCATCAGCTGACAGCAGAAATTTGACGCTTAGTTCGTAGCGTTTAGCATAGATGTTCTCTGCTCTAGCTACTTTGTCGTCATCGTTTCTGCGTCGTACCTCAAAATTCTCTTTTCATTCGCTCGGCTATGCATATTTTAGTTCTTTGAAGTTGCCCCTGTTATATGAATTGTTTATTGGTTCCTCACAATGTCTTTTTTTTTTCATTTCCAATATTTTTCTTGTTTGGCACGTTATTAATGAAGTTAATTGTAGAGGAGTCTCTCGTAGCTTTAGTGTTACCTTGTAGTGTTTTTTTTTTTTTAACTGTTGATTGATTTGCGAACTTTTTCTTTCTTGGATATTGTATATTTAGGAACTGTGTTGTAGATTACTTGAAAATTGAAATATTGTGAACACCGGTGTGCATATAAAGCATTCGTGTCGTCACTCGGACGTGCGGTTAAGGGGCAACGAAGCTAACCGGGCCGTCGTTCATTGCCTTCGGTGTTTTCGAGGAAGTGGTCGCGCGGAAACTTTGGGGGGTCGATGATAGCGCCCTGTCCCCTTTCTCGGAAAGACGCAAGCGTGTCGCGAACTGAGGCTCATAGTTTTTATTTCGCGGTCGATTGTAATACAAGCGTATTTCACCGGTCGCCATTTTGGTGGGTAATGCATTTCACTGTACTACTGGTCCGACCTCGCAGTTCGTTCCGAGTGGACGCGCCTCGCAAACTGACCGGCTATAATGTGCAAATGAATTGAAAACCTTAATTGGGGTGGTGATGCGTTCATAAGATATTTATTCGTTTTGATTTGTACCACGCAGTAGAGAGCATGACAGTGCTTGTTTGTGTTCCCTGTGCGCTTGAATGGAATGGCAGGTGTGTGTGTGTGTGTGTGTGTGTGTGTGTGTGCATGTGTGTGTGTGTGTGTGTGTGTGTGGTTCCGTTTTACACGGGTAGTGCAGCCGGGAAGACCTGTTAGAACCATACCATAGCCTCAGACGATATGTCGTCCTTTTAACTGGGCGTTAACTATTCAGAATACCACACACACATACACGCAAGCTTGATGTTGTGTGTCCGCGCCGTTGTTGTAGTAAACCGCGCCTGAACTTACCCAGCCACAAGGCTTTTCGTTAGAAACGTGGATTGCGGCTTATAGAAGCTGCGATGGCAGGACTACTAGCAGAGGTGTGTGCCTCGACCATTGCGTCCTGTTAGCTGACGGCCATGGAGCGCGTGGGGCCTCACACGCAACCTCGGTGGGCGGAAGCATTTCCAAGACGCGCCAAGCCATGTGGCGCAGGGCAGCCAGACATTTGTTCAAATATCGCGAAGTGCCATGTTTGGACAAATGTCTGGCTGCGCTGTGGTGTGAGCTATACCGTTCCCTCGAAAGATAATGAGATTATTTTTGTTACACGTATACCCAGACCATTGTTAAGCCAGTGCGAGGGCGTTTGCTGCCTGACGCTGGTCACGTTGTTTCTTTTCTCGTCTCTTGGTCATCGGGATGCAAGGAGGTGACCTGTGCGGGTGCTTCGAGATCCCGATTACGCTCGCAGATAGTTCCGGCCAAACTGGAGAGCAGTCCGACTTTCTTATCAGCGCCGGCGAAAACGACGTCTCGTGCATAGGAAGATAAGCGGACTGTGCTGCAAGCCTCTTTGCTCGCCTCTTTTTTTTTTTCGTTTAAGGGATGCACGAGCTTTCCACAACGATGGCCGAGTGAAGTGTAGGAACTGTATCTTGCAGGAAATATTGCTCATTCACGATGCTCTCCCACTAGCAAACGTTGATATTAAGAAATCGTTTTCACGCCCTGCATATTACATGCATGGTTATATTGACGTGTGTATAATATACGGAATGTTCAGCATAGTGGCCCCGCCGCGGTGGTCTAGTGGCTAAGGTACTCGGCTGCTGCCCCGCAGGTCGCGGGATCGAATCCCGGCTGCATTTCCGATGCAGGCGGAAATGTTGTAGGCCGGTGCGCTCAGATTTGGGTGCACGTTAAAGAACCCCAGGTGGTCGAAATTTCCGGAGCCCTCCACTACGGCGTCTCTCATAATGATATGCTGGTTTTGGAAAGTTAAACGTCACATATCAATCAATCAGTTGTTTAGTATAGTGTTTTTGTGCCTGTGGTGGTAGCCGTAGAGCTAGTAGATCATTCCGAAGGATATACATTACCTTGTTGCAAAAAAAAAAAAACGAGTTTACGAATAGTAGTTTTTGTGGTCGTAAAGCGTGTCCACTTGGTACGTATTGCATGGACGTTTTAAGTGACTGATTCCGTCCACAGAGCTTCTTAAAAAAAAAAAAAAACGTAAATGAAACGGGTCTTTTTGCCGCAAGGTTGAGGACGTATATCTCGTACAAGCAGCGCCTCGTTAACATTTGCAAAAAATGGACAGCATTCGTGCCTGCTGCAGCTAATAAATACATTGCCGTATGTGCGCTGTTAGGTGATGCATAAAAATACTGATCAATTTGCCAAACGTCCGCCGCTTCGAGTAATCGAGCTCGACGAGCATTGTACAATAACCCTGTAACAGGTGTTTTAGCAAAAAAAAAAAAAAAACTTTCGTGTAAAGCTTACATGCGGCATCGTTGTCTTGATAAGCAATCTCGTTTATCAGCTTCTTTATTGCACTTAAGCGGGCCGCGTCTGTTGCGTTTGGAAAGCGCCCCGCCGACTGGTGGATGCCGACAGAGCCACTCTGACGTTCTGCCGACTAAATGCGAGCGCGCGGGGAATTCGTTGCAGGCGGCGGCTGCTGCATTTGTGTGCATGGAAGCACGAAAAGAGTCGTTTATCGTGCGTCAGATGCGTTTTAAAAGCCTCGGGGGCTCCAATTAATCGTAAATCTCAACCCGCAGTTCTCTTGTTCTTTTTCGGGACGTCAAAACACCGCAATCTATTTTGTTGTAATCTGAACAGCAATGTTCTGACGTTCTTACGGGCCACTTGAACGAAACGTTGTAAATTGTGCAGTGCGTGTGAGAGACTTTGTGTGTTGTGCGACTGTTATGCGTGTATATAACTGCATGTGTTGTGTGTTTATCATTGTATATGTCACTGTCATCACCCGGCAACTGTAGTCTCAGGTGAAAAACCAGGCAAACCTCTCCAGATTCCCATTAAAAATTTTTTCACAGCGCTTTATTAGGGAAATACTACTACTACTACTACTACTACTACTACTACTAATAATAATAATAATAATAATAATAATAATAATCGTAGTAACGTCGCCCTTTCTATTCTCTTGCTGTTAGAACACCAGAGCCATCGGGTCGATATTCCAGCCCTCTAGCGAAATGTGCTTTGCACACGTAATGTCTTGCTTGTTGCAGAATGTGAAAGGACAGCGCCCGCATGAGCCAGACTTTCATTATCACGCGCTTTCACGGCCTATATGCCGAGCGAGTTATTATTATTTTTTTTTTTGCAAGCACACAGTCAGACACCTGTTGCGATTATTGCACTGTGTGTGTGCGCGTCATGGAAGCGCGCGCGTCGACACTGCATGTCGCGAGTGTGTGCATTTTACGTTGATATCGGGCCCCGAAACGGCTTCGCAATTTTCACTTCACGTCCAAAGTCGTTGTACGATACGTCGTCGCTGGTGGAGATGGTACCCAAAGGCGGCAGCTGTTCTGCTCTCGTGTAGCGTCGATCAGTGTGGGCTGCGATCGTTTCCCCCGTTGTTGTGTGTCGTTAATTTCCATATATATATATATATATATATATATACATACACACTTTATTACACTGGAGTGAACAGGGGCTTCATTCGCGGAGGAAGTGTCGACTTTATGTTGCACAGGATAGTGAAAAAAAAAAAGGGGGGGGGGGGGGGTCTCTGCACTGCCGACGTACTTTCTACGTTGCTTCTGATGACTGGAGGTATGAATGTGGGTGGACGCTTGTCGGGGAAGTCCCTGCGCGATTTCCGCGAAGGCGCGCCTCTTGACAGCGTTGTGGGAACGTTCTAGGTTTTTTTTTTTTCTTTCGCTCCTGCGAAGCATCGTGCTCGTCTGGCTCTGTCGAGTGGCCACCGCAAGCGATACGTGCCACTCACCTGTGGTATCGCTGCAGCGCGCAGCCACAGAGGTTCAACCGCCACGAACTCGCCCCCCCCCCCCCTTTTTTTTTTTCCTGCTTATTGGCGCGGCACTGCGTAAATGGGCTACCAAGATGCTTATGAACAACCTGTTTTAACCTCCCGTCTAGACAAAAGCATAAGCACGTCTTTTTTTTTTTTTGAGGGGGGGGGGAGAGAATGTCTTGTGGAATGAGTGAGTGACCGTAAGTGTGCCGCCGTATCGTTTGTTGTCTGCATAGAGCAGGCGGGGGCAATACATACATACATACATGCATGCATGCATACATACATACATACATACATGCATGCATGCATGCATGCATACATACATACATACATACGCACATACATACATACGAACATACATACATACATACATACATACATACATACATACATACATACATACATACATACATACATACATACATACATACATACATACATACATACATACACGCATACACGCATGCATGCATACACGCATGCATGCATGCATACACGCATGCATGCATGCATACACGCATGCATGCATGCATACACGCATGCATGCATACACGCATGCATGCATGCATACATACATACATACATACATACATACATACATACATACATACATACATACATACATACATACATACATACATACATACATACATACATACATACATACATAAAGCTTAATGTGGCTGGATGGCACATAACAGAGCTGAGCTAGTTGTTAGGTGTTCACGTTAGAGGCAGGGTGTGCGCACGCGAGAGCGAAGTCGGCCTGTCTGGTGTCTTGACTTCCCTCTTGTGTTTCGTGTGTTTGCACGCCCTGTACGGATGGCGCGTTTTGTGTGCAGCGCGATCGCCCGTATACGTCATCCTTGAGTAGACAGCATGCAGAACTCGGGGAGGAGAAAAAAAACGATGTACAAGGCTGGCAAAGTTTGCTTGCAATGCATTTGCTGTCTGGGCTACTTCCAACTGGGGTAACACCTATTACTTCACGTAATGGTCAGTACGCAATATATGCGCACTTATTTGAACTTAAGAAGGTGGTATGTCGTTAAGTGATGAATTGCGCAACTTCAGTGATAGGCTATGCGTTTCGGAATGTGCGCATCGCCTATGCAAAAACGAAAAAATATAAGTAAAATAATAATTAGGTAATTTGTTTATAAATAAGTACACAAAACATAAATAAAACGCTGCTGAAACGTATACGTGATCTGGTGTCGTTTTAGTTTTTTTCTTTTTTTGTATAGTCGAAAACGTTAGGCTGTGACATGGAGTGGTGAAGCATCAGTGTTAGGATTAAGATTTTCCTGGCGTGCTCTCGGTGCACCGATTTTCTACCGAGAGTTCTGCGGTGTGCCATCCCGACGCCGCATCAGATAACAACGCTGCAACAGCGCGAGCGATGTTTGGGTGAAGGCTGAATGCAGCAGCTCTGCTAGCGTTCAAAGTGCGCTGTGGCGAGGCCTCAACACTTGTGGCTGGTAGCGAAACATCCATAGTCCGTCTGCACGTTCTCTTGTGGCTGCAGCTCGTATCACGCCAGGTCTACTGTATTACGCACATTACCGCTATTCGCCGACAGGTTGTGTGTGTGTGTGTGTGTGTGTGTGTGTGTGTGTGTGTGTGTGTGTGTGTGTGTGTGTGTGTGTGTGTGTGTGTGTGTGTGTGTGTGTACACTGAGTATATACATATACGCAACTAAACCGTGACATTTTGCTGGAGAACTATTGTTTAATTATAAAATTATGAAATATTGTGAGAGAACTGGTGTAAATGTATTTGTCTTGGACTTTTCATAGATGATGACTTTCGGCGACGCAACCGTGTCAGATACGATTATAACGGGCCTAAATCGGCTTGCAATGCCATGAGCGAAAAAGCTGACGTTGTTTTCCAGCCATTATATCGTTCGTGAGGTCGAAAAAAAAAAATTCGTATTTTAATGACTCTGTCTGTATTAACGATTCTTTACGAAGGGCTCAAATGATCCTTTAATTATCCGCGAACTAACTGCACGATGTTGCGCATCGCGATATCTCTCTAGTCGCGCAGACGGACGTCACTCGCAATTATGTACCCTTCGCGGCCAATGTAGAAGGATCCGGCCGGTGGACTCTATGGTTACGCCGTGTGTGCCTCATCCAACTGTGACCGTCCAAAGTGCGGACGCGCACGTTTACTCTGTTGCAGTGTGTGTATACACACATTCGAAGCTCGGCGGCTGTCGCCTTTCGTGTGTGCACTGCTACGTGACACCGCTCCGTAATGTGCTAGCGCCTCGCGATTCGCGTCTCGTCTGCTTCCCGGCGCGTTTGCCGTTTTCGTCGGCAGTGGCGTGGTTCGCGTCACTTTTTATTTCTAGGCGCTCGTCGCCTGCCGCCGTTTTGTTTAGCAGCTGCCCTGCTGAGCAACATTGCACCGTTCCGTTGTCGTTCCTCCCTTGTCTCGTGGTTTTGTCTTGCGAATGAAACTTGGAAACCCTGCCTCTGTCACGTGTGTTTAACCGCCACACTCTTCGATGGTGAACACATTCTCTTCGAACAGGACGAATTATAGTGTATGCCATAGTTAAATTGAATTGAATCTTTCTTTTCACGTTTGATTATCTACATGAAGGATAGTGGGAGTAAAAAGCTGCACTGAAACAAGCTTGACTAGCCCCCGCTACCTAAAATACTACTGGCATACGAATACGATAACAAAAACATACTATGCAGATATGTGGTGATGTCAATCAATATAAATACATAATATAAATGTAAACAGGATACAACGGTTATGAAGAGAAAAACAAAACATCAGAAGCTTAAAATTCTATGTATACTTGTGTTGCACAATGCATAAGAGGTCAAGAGAGAGAACCGTCTCTATTCACAAAAGCACGGAGAAGGAGGGCGTGGGAGGAACGTCTAGTACGGGGTCCCTAGGACGACTCCACCGACAAGTCGGACCCGCTGTACCAGAGCTCGAAGGACCTCGGGAGGTCCATCGCGGAGAGCATCGTCCCAAACAGATACAAAAAAAAATGAACATCATGATGCAATTTATATGAACAAAAAAAAAAACATTTTTTTGTGGCCACGTTTTTTTATATTTACATCAAGTTTATTTGAGACGTAATAAACCCGGTCAATCGATCATTTACGCTCGCTACGTTTTTTTTTTTTTTGCGTTTTCCTAGCGTCAAATGACATCGTACGATTATTCATTACTACGGCATTACCGATGCGCACCTGTCATTGTTGATTCTGTGACGCGTTGGCCATTGGGTGGGGGCTACAAGCGCCTCAGCGGCTTACAATACGGCTCTTTATTGTTGAGCACGTTATTCGTGTCAGATAGGTTCGGTATATAGTCGGGACTCTTTACTAACGCTCGCTCACTTACTTGTCTGCGTGTGCGTAATTCTGAAAAAAAAAAAATATGCTTAATGAGTGTTCATAGCACGATTGCCGAGACCGCATCTTTATAGACTCCTTTGTCGCCAGAATCGTGTCTCGGTGCGTATAAGACAGGCAGCGCCGGCACATTAGCGGTATGTCGTCGAAATTGTCCAAGTTTTAGGGCATGGTAAAAGAGAAGGCGTACAAACACCCTACGTCTTTTCAGAAGATTATCTAAAAGTTTCTGAAACAGAAGGAAGCACGTACGAAAGCGCAGTGTAACGTCTTCTTTCTTCACATGTTTTGTACGCTGAGCTTTATCAAAAGACGCTGGTCTACAGAATGGCAGTGGCCCTTCTCATTGTGAAAGGGACGGTGTACTGAGCAAAGAGCATGTGGTCAGCGTCAGTTTGATCGAGAGTTCATGTGCTGTCTCTCTCTCTCTCTCTGTGGGGGGGGGGGGGGGGAGACAGGCCCGAACTAACATTTTCGAATCGGGGTTGTCCAAATATTCATTCTACATGCCCATATGCACCGAGTGCATGTTTGGGTTGCTTTGACGGTGTGAACACGCTGACGAAACATTGTTGGAGCAGACTTAACCATTTTGTCAGTAGCAAACGGTTGCATTTTTCTCGATATTAAAATAAAATTGGCAAGCGGGAAAAATACTAGTATACAGAGTGTCCCAAATGTCACGCATCACGAATTAAAACAAAAACAGACAGGGGGAACTTCGTTACGCGAAGCACAACTAATGCATACTGTTTCCGGTATACTGTAATCATCATCATCATCATCAGCGGCAGCAGCAGTAGCCTGATTAAGCCCACTGCAGGACAAAGGCCTCTCCCATGATCCGCCAAATCAACCCGGTGTTGTGCTTTCTGCTGCCGCGTTATATCGGCGAACTTTTTAATCTCATCGGCCCACCTAACTTTGTCTCCCTTTCACCCGCTTGCCTTCTCTGGGAATCCAGTTAGTTACCCTTAATGACCAGCGGTTATCCCGCCTACGCGTTACGTGCCCTGCCCATGTGCATTTCTTCTTCTTGATTTCAACTATGATATCCTTAACCCCGGTTTGTTCCCTGATCCACTCTGCTCTCTTCTTGTCTCTACTTTTTTTCTCCAATTTTCCTAATGGGGTATGGTTAATTAGCCCTAAATATGTCTCTAATTGGAAAAACACTCACCCAATCATTAAAATGTCAATAAGTTGTATGTAGGTATGTTCTATTTGTGCTATTTTCAACAACGTGCCAATTGCGTGCTCGTCTATTCTGGCTAAACAAAGTAAATTAGCGATATCCTAAAAATGGCACCTGACACAGTGTTTTTCTACAGGAGGGGGGGGGGTCGAAGTCCGAAGGCTTAGAGTAACTGTATACCACATACAGTTACTCTACGAAGGCTCGCCGCAGCGCCCTCCCTCCGTATCATGTAAATGTATGGGGCTAGCTATGCGCCCACATTAGGTCCACCTTAGGTCACTATATATAAGGGGCACCCCCCCCTCCTCCCCTGCCCCCGTTCGCACGCTTATATGACTGCGACTGGGAGGTATAGCAAGTCAAACTACGATCCTACCTTTTGTGAGTGGGAGCGTAGTCGCGTGTTATGCACCTGAATACGCTCACGTGTTCACATTTCGTGTGATTTCTTTATCAACTGGAAAACTGAGTATATAATTAGTGCGTTGGGGAAGATAGTACAGTTAGATGTCATTTGACCATGCGTACACGTGTCTCATTAAAATTTCAATAATTAGGTGACTAGTTTTCGAGTTAATGAGAACTAAATGTTTAAAACAAAGAAAAGCCAGCCCTTAAAATTTTAGCTTCTTTTTCCATTTGTCTAGTTAGAAACGTGATTAGGGTTAAGGAAACATCGTTAATCAAAGAAATAGTAGGGGCTACTGTATACAATATACTGGCAACTGTAGGCGTGTTTCGCGTAGACTTTCCTCTTTTTTTTTTTTTTAAATCGTGTTGCACGATAATTGGGGTTCCCTGTATATAGCTATATAGTAGTGAGTGTATACGCCGGTGACGCTCGAGTTGCATATCAGCAGTCGCGTATTCAAGACGGTGACCTCGAATACGTGTGCGAAGGCGGCAAAAGCCGCCGATATGCTGCCAAAGTGTCCGAATACCCCACCTGCTCTCAAGGACGCGCGCGCAGAAGAAAAAGCGAAAAAGAGGAGACTTTTTATCAAATGATGTTGCAATTATGTCGTATTGGGGCGTAGCAGCAACTTTGCCATCATCGAGATAAGCTACTCTCTCTCTCTCTGTCATAAATATTGCAATTAGGTTACGTACGTAATGTGCCTTTATTGCTCAAGAAGGCCCTGACCCGCCGAACTCTGCGATTTGCGGTTGAGTCGATCGTGCCTGTCGACCGCCTTGTTTTCCATCGCGAGCGCCGTCTGATTGCCGCGGCGTCGGTTCATTTCCACGGGCAACTGCATATACTTCCCTCCACAAAGAGGTTTACACCTGGATGGTATATTCTCGCGTGGCGCAGTTTGAGTGCATTCTCTCGCGCAACACTGCATTTGCACCCCGCCACGGTGGTCTATAGTGGCTAAGGTATACTCGGCTGCTGATCCGCAGGTCGCGGGTTCGTATCCCGGCTGCATTTCCGATGGAGGCGGGAATGCTGTAGGCCAGTGTGCTTAGATTTGGGTGCACTTTAAAGAGAACCCAAGGTGGTCTAAATTTCCGGAGCCCTCCACTACGGCGTCTCTCATAATCATACGATGGTTTTGTGACGTTTAACCCCACATATCAATCAAACACTGCATTTGCCGCGAACGAGGGTGCACTCTCGCTCGTCAGATTCACTCTCGTTCATAGCTGCTCTTAAGATTGGAAAAGTATACACTCTGCGCCTCCGTTGGTTCCCGATATCGACCCAAAGTCCAATAGCTGGACACTTATCTCTGGGCTAGTACGCGTGGGCGGCTTCATTTGCCGAATTTTCATGTATGCGGTTTATCACCCTTGTGTCTTCAGTCCCCGCAGTCTGTGTAAACAGATGACAGCGCGATGCAAGATGGGCTCATTTTATCTAGCCTCCGTAGCGTGCAATGAGGCGGCGAATGTCAGCGCGTCCTGCCAACCATTTCTCCCTATAGATCCCGATTCGCGCGTGAAATGTTACAGCGTGACGATCTGCCATTCCATTCAAGCGCACAGGGAACAACACACGCAAGCACTGTCATGTTCTTCACTGCGTGGTACAAATCGAAACGGATAAATATCTGATGAATAAGTATCTGATAAATATCTAATGATGTTTTAAGTATCCACACGACAATCACTAATATACAACCGATAGAACTTTCGTAGCAGTACGCACGTTTTTTTTGGTATTTTAATTTTAGCCATATATATAATCAATATCAATCGTTCATCAAGTGGGTCGTTGAATGCTTCCAGCCCGTTACAAAGGGCTGAGCCAAAATTCTTCATCAGACACCGTGTCATCAAAATGTCTTGCATGCAATGCGTATCGCGGGTACCTCGCTTCTGTGCACAGTGTCGAATAATGCTGTACCCTTTGCTTCACAAACAGACTAAAATTATTATGATATGTGGCGTACTTATATTGGTAGCCCCGAGCGAGTTTACAGCGGTTTCTCGAAGTGCCGACCTTCCGGCTTTCGCTGTGACATGTGGGCCTGGCGTTTCTTCTCCCGCGTCCAATAACTTATTGGTAAACTGTTCTTTTGTGCACGCGTTGCGACTGCGCTATACCCGAGTTGGACGCTCGCTCGGGACTTGCTTCAAGGTGAACGCATTTGCACAATCGAACGATCTTGCGCCGCCCTTTTGGGCGCGCGACGCCGAAATAGTCGTAAAGGTCACCGCCAAGGGCGCACCATATTGCATCTCGCTTCCTCTGACGTCAAAGCCACACCTACTTCGTAAAGGCCTTGACTCTACGCGCGCGCATCGTATAGCTGTATACATACAACTTCAGGCAGCTGCTGCAGCAGCAGTTGCACATTATGAATGGGCATGTGGTGCAGAGAGACGCACGCCTCAGTAAAAAACGCCAAATATATTTCGATGATATATATAAAAAAACTTCGAGCATAGTGCAGTATAGGAAACGAAACAATTTATTTATTTAATCCTAACAGTTTCGGCTGGTGGACCAGCCTTCTTCGAATGATCTAAGCGAAATGATACAAGCTCCCGTAGCCGAGGGCCACGCTCACAGTTTGGAGGCCCCCAAAACGAAAAGAAAAAAGACAAAAAGAACAGAAAGAAAAAAGAAAAACGAGACAAGCAAGCGACAGACAACAAGAAAAAGGAGAAAGGAGCGACGGAGAGCCGCCGGAAGCGGGTGGGTAATTGTAACTAAAAGGTAGATAAGACGCGCCGCCAGAGGAGGCGACCAAGGAAAAGGGAAAAAGAGGCACATATTGCCGCTTACTCGCATCCCACACATGGATCGAGTTAAAGTTCACGTGGTTCGGCGGCTGGCCCGCGGCGTCAGGCCACGCACACACACACGAGAAACATACGACCCGCTCCAGCTTCAGGAAAACATTAGCCGCGATGCAAAGCTAAATATGCCCCATCTGCCCTCTCTTGCAGTGATTGTTTAACCAGTCATACTCAAAATAAATGAATGGATTTTCTGTAAGAGATGAACAAACAAAAACATAAACAAAAGAATAAAAAGTACTTAAAAAACAAAAAAAATGAAATCTTATAATGCTAACACGCGCCGGTTGATGCACGTAGCATTGAATTCGTTTATTTTCACGCGCTATATTCATCACCCTATGTGTGCGACTTCACGTATGTGTAAATAAATTGAGTAGTAAATCGCTCTCTCTGTTTCACGAAACTTCGCGGAGGCACGTCAGTCGCCCTGGGCTCTCGTTGATTCCGGGGGTAAGTGATCTGAATTTATTTATGAAGTATGACTCCCGCTGTTCGCGCTCCTGTGTGTTCTGGAAGCCGAATTGTAGCAGTATAAGAGTGGTCTGGGAGAGATTGGTGTGTTTGGAGAACGGCAAATTGGGGAGGCCCTTTACGTGTGCCCTGTGGTTGTTTCAGCGCCCCGCCGTGGTGGTCTAGTGGATAAGGTACTCGGCTGCTGACCCGCTGGTCGCGGGATCGAATCCCGGCTTCGGCGGTTGCATTTCCGATGGAGGCGGAAACATTGTAGGCCCGTGTGCTCAGATTTAGGTGCACGTTAAAGAACCCCAGGTGGTCGAAATTTCCGGAGCCCTCCACTACGGTGTCTCTCATAATCATATGCTGGTTTTCTTTCTTTCTGTGCGCAAGTATTTCTGCGCGCAAGGATACTTGTGCGAAAGTATCCACAGTGCGAATGCGAAACTGAAGTATAGTACGTTAAAATGAATTTCGCAATGTTTTTGTTGATAAAATTACGGGAGGCGTAATCTTTGTCTCTACTTTGAACCATATGATCTAAAGCATTGCCTCCGAGATGCGGCGCACAGCAATTCATCTGTAGAGCAGACGACGGATGACAACTTGCCCTAAAGCGTGTTCTTCAGTCTAATGCAGCAGTCTTCGTGCCCCAAATGATAAAAATTTGTTATGAATCGTTTATGAACTCATTCAACATTCAATTCTCTTACCCAACGTGTTGCAAACACATGGCCGTCTCAGCAGCTTCATCTGTGTGTCAGTAATGGAGAGGCACCACATATTAGAAGTCTCAGTGCTCTACGTATAAGAGTGAATTCAGATACTGTAGAATACCGTGTTCAAAATAGTTACCTTTATCTGCTAAAACAGCCTTTCTTCACCAAATGCGGTCACGTTTACTCGCGTTTGAAGCTCATTGCCGCTTTTCCGTTCCGATTTCTAGATTTCTCAACTTATCAGCGCATTCTCGAAAAGCTCTAATTTATACCTCGAATATTGTCGCTAAAAACAAAATAATGCAACATGTTTTTCTATATTACTGTATGATGGCCTTCGGTTGTCTATTTACGAGATATTTTAAAAAAAATTGAAGATGGGTTTTTTTTATTGTTCAAATTTCAGTGGAGTACACTTTTGCCAATATGAGAACTTTGAGGCAATTTATAAAAATTTACATTTGCCTTACGGCAGCAATAATTTATGTACCTAATGAACACACTATATCATTAAAACGTGTCAAGTTTGAAAACGCTGCTTGCATTACTTTCAGAGAAAAAAAAGGGGAGGAATACGTAACTTGATTAAACTGTCGCAAAATTAGACATTTTTAAAAGCTATTTTCTTAAGGTCTACAAACTTTAAACCGTATGAATTCATTCTTCATTAGACATGCAATTCAGGTAAAAAATATCTTTCTTGAAACAAAAATATTTGTCTTTTTATAGCATCTGCAATTTTCGAAAATGACAGGTGACGAAATTGGTGCCTCCGTGTTACTCGTTTTCTCGTAAGTTATGCCGTTAATCATAAAACGAAGTTGACTTTCGGGCTACCTGGTGAGAGGTGCACGAAATATGATACTCAATGAAATCTGAAAATATCGACTTTTGGACCCGTGTCGATCTCTCGTGGAATCACCCTTGTTCATCTCTTACAGAAAATCCATTCATTTATTTTGAGTATGATTGGTTATACACTCACTGCAAGAGAGGGCAGATGGGGCATATTTAGCTTTGCATCGTGGCCAATGTTTTCCTGAAGCTGGAGCGGGTCGTATGTTTCTCGTTGGTGTGTGTGTGGCCCGACGCCGCAGGCCAGCCACCGAATCACGTGAACTTTAACTCGATCCATGTGTGGGATGTGAGTAAGCGGCAATGTGTGCCTCTTTTTCCCTTTTCCTTGGTCGCGTCCTCTGGCGGTGCGTCTTATCTACCTTTTAGTTACAATTACCCACCCGCTTCGGGTGGCTCTCCGTCGCTCCTTTCTTCTTTTTCTTGTTGTCTGTCGCTTGTCTCGTTAGCCCATTTGTCTCGTTTTTCTTTTTGTCTTTTTCTTTTCGTTTTGGGGGCCTCCAAACTGTGAGCGTGGTCGTCTGCTACGGGAACTTTTTCGTTTCGCTTAGATTCTCCGAAGAAGGCTGGTCCACTGGCCGAAACTGTTAGGATTAAATAAATAAATAGTTTCGTTTCCTATACGGTACTATCTCAAAGTATATATATATATATATATATATATATATATATATATATATATATATATATGTAAATATATTGGGAGTAATAATTTAATGTGCCAGTTAGTCTTCGTGAAGGTATGGGATATGGCGCAACGGGAGCGTTGTCAACATGGATAAATATATTTATTTCCCAACAGTTTCGGGAGGGGTCCTCCCTTCGTCATGAGATGAGTTATACTGACATGGACGTTCAAACTTCGTTGCTGCCGCGTCCCTCGCGCCTTGAAAGATGTTTGCGAGAGTGAGAGAGAACTAAAAAAAAAAAACCACTGTGTACGCTGAGCACGAAACCAGCCTGTGCATTAGAAGTGTGGCAGCTTGGGCTAGTTGGTATGGCATGACGATAGTTATGGCGCGAGAACAAAAACGACGACACAGAGACAAAAAGGACGCGAAGGAGGACACGAGCGCTCGTGTTCTTCGTGTCCTTCTTGTCTGTGCGTCGTCGTTTTTGTTCTCGCGCTATAAGTATCGTCAGACTGTGCACATCCAAATGTTGGTGTAAGTCCACATCCGGTTCTCATCCCGTGCTGGTCGGTCCTCGACGTGTGTCGGGCCACCCAAGATTGTCGCCGCGGTGGCGGGAGGGGTCCGCGATGGCGTGCGTAAGGAAAGGGTTTCCCCTTAATGGGTTGGTCGGCTCTTTCCCTTTCATCTTCGTCCGTTTCACCTCAATGGTCGTCAAGTGGTAGGCGAGCGTAAACACTTTGTATGCACGCGTGAGAAAAAAAAGACAGTGTACACGTGCGAGTCAGTCAGAAAAAACAAGCATGGTCTCCAGCTATCAATCTTTGTCACCAATTTTCTCCTGGCTTACTTCTCGGAGGCAGGAGGGTATTCCGGGGTCCTCGTTAATGCCGGCTACTTATGTTCTCAATTTGAAAATAAAATATTCCTCACGCTGTTCGCGCTCGCGCCCGTTTGAGAAACCGAATTGCAAGAGAGTTACGCTTATATTTTCAAAACTGTGTTTTGGCAGGCGCAGATGTCTAGATAAAGGTAGCTTCGGCAGTGAAGTGGCGTGGTACCGGTGATTATTGAACCGCAGCCGAAATGGCGTGTTTGTTTGGCCGATATATTCTTGTCCGCAGATGTTGCAATGAAACATGTATATTACGTTACTGGAGTCACCATTAAGGTTTTCAGTTATGCAGAATTTGAAATCCGAGAAGTTAGCTTTTGATTCACGTGTTGTGACCATCTGTGGGCATACTTTGCACCGACCTTTTCCGCACGTTAAAGAACCCCAGGTGGTCGAAATTTCCGGAGCCCTCCACTACGGCGTCTCTCATAATCATATGGTGGTTTTGGGACGTTAAACCCCACATATCTATCTATCGAGCTTTTCCGCAGGGATGGCACCCTGATTGATTTTTTTTTTTTTGGGGGGGGGGGGGGGGGTTGTTTTTGCTCTGACAAGAATATCCTTCAGGTTTTTATCCCTGTGGTACACCACGTGAGGTGGCTTTGCGAAAATTGAAGTTAGTCGTTTGCATTGCCTGATTATGTTGAAATGGCGGGAAGTATGTTGTTGATTCGTGGCGCTGATGAGGAGTAAGTTAGTACAAGGTTCGTTTGGGGAGTCGTTTTAGATACTCTGTTTGGTCCCTAATTCCGGTTCACGTTGCGAGCACGTAGTATGGCATGGTCAATAATGTCTTCGGGATAATTTTGCTTCAATAAGGAATGCTTTAGGTGTTTTGCGTGTCTAATTCCTGCATATCGGTGCATATTCTTCGGTACCGGTATAGGCCTGAGAATATGGAATACCCGTTTTGCAATGCTTTGGATGGCTGCTGTTGAAATGTAGGTACATTTGACCTATTTGCCGTTCTCCAAACATATCAACCTTATCTGGTCACTCTTTCGAACGCGTGTCCTATACCCCTACAATCCGGCTTCCAGAACACACGGAAGCGCGAACAGCGGGAGTCATACTTCATAAATAAATTCGGATCACTTACCCACGGAATCAACGAGAGCCCTGGGCGACTGACGTGCCTCCGCGAAGTTTCGTGAAACACAGAAAGTGAATTACTCTATTTATACATATGTCAAGTCGCACACATAGGATGATCAATATAGCGCGTGAAAATAAACGAATTCGATGCTATACGTGCATCAACCGGCGCGTGTTAGTATATATTATTAGATTTGATTATTGTTTTTTAGTACTTTTTATTATTTTTGTTTACGTTTTTGTTTGGTCATCCTTTAAAGCATTTCCATTCATTTAATGACTGGTTGTACACTATTCTGCAAGAGGGCAGATGGGGGGAAGGGGGAGGGCACATTTAGCTTTGCCACGTGGCCAATATTTTCCTAAAGCTGCCCCGCCGCGGTGGTCTAGTGGCTAAGGTACTCGGCTGCTGACCCGCAGGGCGCGGGTTCGAATCCCGGCTGTGGCGGCTGCATTTCCGATGGAGGCGGAAATGTTGTAGGCCCGTGTGCTCAGATTTGGGTGCACGTTAAAGAACCCCAGGTGGTCGAAATTTCCGGAGCCCTCCACTACGGCGTCTCTCATAATCATATAGTGGTTTTGGGACGTTAAACCCGACAAATCAATCAATCCTAAAGGTAAAGCGGGTCGTATGTTTCTTGTGTGTGTGTGTGGGAGGGGGGGGGGGGGGGTGCGATGCCGCGGTCCAGCCGCCGAAGCACGTGAACTTTAACTCGATCCATGTGTGGCAGCTCGGGCTAGTTGGTATGGCATGACGATAGTTAAAGCGCGAGAACAGAACGTGTCCTGCTCGTCTCTGTGTCGTCGTTTTGTTCTCGCGCTATAACTATCGCCATGTGTGGGATGCGAGTAAGCGGCGATGTGTTTCACTTTTTCCCTTTTCCTTGGTCGCCTTCGCTGGCGGCTCGTCTTATCTATCCCTATAGTAACAATGCAAGGATTACCCGCCCGCTTCCGACGGCTCTCCGTCGCTCCTTTCTTCTTCCTCTTCTTCAATTGTTGTTGTCTGTTGCTTGCCTCGTTCGCCCGTTTGTTTCGTTTCTTTTTTGTTCTTTTTTTTGGGGGGGGGGGGGGGTCTCCAAAACTGTGAGCATGGCCCTCTGCTACGGGAACTTGTATCATTTCGCTTAGATCCTCCGAAAAAGGCTGGTCCACCAGCCGAAACTTTTAGGTATAAATAGATATTTTTTTTGTTTTGTTTCCTATACTGCACTATTCTCGAAGTTTATAGTATATATATATATATATATATATATATATACCTTTGAGTAATTTTGGTGCCAGTTGGCCAAGATACTGTATATATATATATATATATATATATATATATATATATATATATATATATATATATATATATATACAGTATCTTGGCCAACTGGCACCAAAATTACTCAGAGGTATACTCTAGGGAAGTTTTACGTACTGTATGTACGTTAGTGGTGGTCGTGTGTACATGCAACCTGTATATTTTTCATACACTTCAATTAGCCAACTTTTTTTATTGCTCGAACCTCGCCCCACGTAACTCCAGAATTATTCATTCAGTTTTTGCTGAAACCTGCCTGGTTTTAATTTTTTTTAAGAAAGCGTGTGAAATGCACGAAATAATGACTAAACGCCTGCTTGCGCACGGCTACCTTGAGCGCTTCCAAGCGTTCTTTTGATTGATACACGGCTGAGTTTCTTTGTCGCAGCATTGTACAGGGCTTCATGCTCAAAGGTGGACGCACGAGCAGCGCCTGTCGATGCGCATCCATCAAGTAGCGCGATGAGGCCCGGTACAATGAATGAACTCAGCCGTGTGTCAACTATAAGGAACGCTTGAAAACGCTGTGTAGTAGATTAGAAGAGTAACGGTTTGTGCTAGTTGGTGTGACATGACGATTGTTCAGCGTTCGTCGTCTTCTTGTCCCTTTGTCGTCGTTTTGTTGTCGCGCTGGAACAATGTCCTGGAGCGTGAGCGCGCGTCTGTTTCCTGTTTCGCGTGTTTCGTTTGCGACGGCTGCATTTTCGATGGAGGCGAAAATGGCGATGGCCCGCGTGCTCAGATTTGGGTGCACGTTAAATAACCCCCACAGGTGGTCGAAATTTCCGAAGCCCTCCACTACGGTGTACATATGTCATAATCATGTGGTGGTTTTTGGGACGTTAAACCCCGCATACCTATCTGCTTGTTGTGTGATTTTGTTTTTTTTTCTTTGTAAAAGCGACTAGGTAGATTTGAGCAAAAGATAAGCGTATTATTTAGGGTTATTGAGGTGAGGTATGTCATAGTCTGTATTTTAACGATTTGAGCAAGAATAAAAAAAATTGGCAAATAAAGTCACTTGAATGATTAGCGCTTATTTATGAAAAAAAAAATGCAGGTTCCAAGTATGCACTCGATTACCCCTAATATACAAACAATAGAACTTTCGTAGTATAGTATGTACTTTTTTGTATTTGTACTGCATTTTTGTTTTTTTATTATTACTAAAATCGAAATTTTATTGTCGGTGCAGCTGCTATACACCAACCATGCAATTTGAGCACCAGTGTGGCTGCCCGGAATGTATTTTGTTATACGCCACGTACACATTCCTGCCGCGCCTGCGATGAGGGGAACTGTATCCTATAGGACACGGGCGTCAAGTTGGAGCGCTTAGTGAGTCAGTGGCGCGAGAGGCGAACGTCGGCATTGAATTGGGTGATCACATTCAATCAATCAAAATCTTTATTTCAGTTTGCACATACAAACATACAAACTAGGGATGGCGAGAAAAAAGCAGCGAATTTTACGCCGCTTGACGAGCCTGGCCATCCCCACATGTCAGCAGTAGGGCACTAAGCAGAAACAACCACTGTTCCAGGTCTTGTAAGTAAAACAACCAGGTCTTGTAGGTAGCGGAAAGACCTATGTATCATAATTGACAACAGTAATTTCACTATAAAGCAATAACATAGAATTGGTACAACATATGAAGACATGAGTACATTTGATATTACAATGATACATATTGCCGAATAATGCTCTTGCGAATGGCAGAAAGAGACATAGTATTCAGGCAGTCATAAAATGATGTGTTCAAGAAATTTGGCACAATATAACTCAACATAGAAAAACCATAATTTGTTCTACACTTTGGTAATACATAACTACTTTGGGCTCTAGTATCATATGATGAGTGGCGAAACGTAAGTGGAGCAATTTTAGAAAAAAAGGGGTCATTTTTCCTTATTATTCTTTTATAAAAACATGCAAATCTGTAGTCGAATAATTTGTTGACTGGTACAATATTATATTGTAGGAAGATATGTTTAGTGGGCGAATCGTAGGAGCCATTCACAATTGCGCGGAGCATTTTCTTTTGTAGGGCTTGTAGTTTTATTATATTTGACACCGTTGTATTGCCCCAGACTAGTAGGCAATAGCTTATATGGGAATAGAAAAATGCATAGTACAAAGTAAGTTTTGTTTTGGTTGGAAAAATATATCTGTTACGAGAAGTGATTCCAATTATTCTAGAGAGTGTTGAGGAAAGATTATTAACATGTGCATCCCATGACATTGTATTGCTGAATGTTATTCCTAATGATTTAAAGGTGTCCACGCACTCGATCACAGTATCACCTAGGTATAAGCAGGGAGGTAGAAACACTTGTTTTCTTTTAGGTAGGAAAAGTACTGCTTTCGTTTTCTGTTTGTTTATTTTCAAAGAGTTAACTGAAGACCACATAGCAAGTGATGAGAGCGCATCGTTTGCAATTTTTTCTAAGTGTCCTATGTCATTAGAGGAAAAAAATAGGCTGGTGTCATCTGCATATATAATGTATTTCGCATGAGTGCTGATATTAGGAATATCATTTATATATACATTAAATAGCAGCGGCCCCAAAATGCTACCCTGAGGGACGCCATTTGAAATACTTAGAGTCTGTGAAGCGCAATTGTTAATGACTACGTATTGAGACCGTGAGCCCAGGTATGACTTCAATAGGTTAAGGGCGTGTCCACGTACACCGTAGTGCTCTAATTTTGCAAAAAGAATATCATGATTTAAGCAGTCGAAGGCTTTGCTGAAATCAACAAAAATACCAAGAGTTAAGAGCTGTGTCTCAAAATTTTTTAATATATATTCTTTTTGAACAAGTAGCGCATGTTCCGTAGATCTGTTTTGCGTAAAGCCATATTGACAGTCAGTTATTACGGAATGTTTAAGAAGAAAGCCGTTGAGTCGAACGCGGATTAGTTGTTCTAACCCCTTAGAGAAATACGGAAGAATAGACACTGGCCTGTAGTTTCCCAAAACGTTGGCGTCTCCTTTCTTATAAATCACGGTCACCCTGGCTAGTTGCATATCAGCAGGAAAATGAGCTGTTGTAAGCGCGGTGTTATAAATGTGTGTTAGACAAGGCGTAATTATATCAAGAACATACTTCACTGGCCGACTTTGAATATTGTGCGTATCAAGACTAGAGGTATCTTTTAACTTTCTGCATATAGAAAAAACTTCCGTTTCATCTGTTGGTGCAAAAAATAAGGATGGTCCTAGTTTGCCGCCTAGAAAACTAGAGATTCCAGCATTGAAATCACTGTGACCTACCTCAGAGAAAAATTTATTAAAAGTGTTAGCGAGATGCGAGCCGGACGTTTCGTTGCCTTCAATTACTAAACTTGTTATATTTCTGCCGATCGTGTTTCTATTTAAAAGCATGTTTAAGCATCTCCATTTTTCTTTTGGCTTTTTAGAAAGATTTTTGTCGAATAAGTTATTGTAATAAGCAGTTCTCGCTACTCTAATTTCTCTATTCAAGCGGTTGCGCAGTGATTTGTACTGTGCTAGTACGTCGGTGTCTCTCGTTTTAATGAACACCGCAAACATCTTGTGTTTCTTTTTAACTTGTCGTGTAAGCTGACTGGTCATCCAGGGTTTACGGGCATTCTTAGATGCATTTATAGTAACAATGGGAAAACACGCGTTGTATAACAAAAGAAACATTTCTAGGAATTTGCTGTAAGCACCGTCAGCTGTATTTTCTTTGTATACTGGAGCCCAATCCACTAAAGCAATGCGGCTCCTGAATTGTTCGAGCCTCTCTTGAGACAAAAGTTGCCGCTGAGTTTTTGTATTTGCTTTTGAATCGATTTGTTTTTGCAGAAACAAGAAAATAGGCAAGTGGTCACTTATATCGACTGCTATGCGGCCGGAAAGGAACGCACTACTGCTATTAGTAATTATAAGGTCCAGCAGTGAAGAGCAAGTAGCAGTGATTCGTGTAGGACTACTAATTACACTGTGAAAACCGGCAGCCTGGATGATTGATGACAACTGTTGCTGCGCGGGGCTGGGAGTGCTCATATCTATATTGAAGTCTCCAGCTATACAAGAAGAGAATTTTTCTGAATTGAAAAAGAATATCTCGCGTTCAAAGTAATAAAAAAATGTGGATAAATTTCCCTGAGGGCGGCGATAAAGGACTGAGAATGTTTGACAGGCCGACTTCACAGTTAGCATTTCTATGTCCTCGTTACAAAAGCAGTGTTCAGATAGCAGTTCACAGACATAGGTGTTTTTCACTAGTAGCGCAACACCTCCCCCACGCTTCGCTGTACGGTTAACATAAAAAGAATTATAGCCAGGCATGCGCAAAACATCCGTTTCATGACGGTACCACGTTTCAGTTAAACAGATGACGTCAAACGAGTTTGTTAAGCCTGCCAAAAAATGGGTCAGTTGATCAGCTTTGTTCACAGCAGATTGCATGTTGAAATGTATTATTTTCAACTTGTTTTTGTCTGTGGCAGCATGTGTATAAAGCTGTGAAGGCGTGAAAAGAGGTGTGGTACCCGGGCAATTTTCCAGAGGCGAGAAAAGAGCAAACAGGTCATGTATGAGTAGTTATGGCATCGAACTAAGTCATTCTCGACAAATCAGCTTGGCAGTTGATCCGAATGACATCGGAGGTCTCCGTTTTGCGTGCTAGTATGCTGCCGTTCTTTGTCCACACGTATTTCCAAAACGTTTCCCTTTTCTTCGCGATAGCTGCGCCAAGAAGGCGTTTGTTGTGTGGTGTCAAATGTTCATTGACGTAGATCCGCTGTTTGGGCCCCGTGAAGTCAATATCAGAAGTTGACAGGTTTGCTTTCTTTGCTGCCTCAAGAAAATGGTTTCGTTTGGTTCGGGTCGTGAATCTGATAATAAGATTAGCATCGTTACTATTTTTGGTCTTGACGCTATGGGCAATGTCAATGTCTGCTAGGTCGAGAGGAATCTTGATAGTTTGCGCAATCTTCAAGGCCATCTCCGCGGCTCTGTCTTTAACCGTGAGTGGCAAGCCCTTTATTTCTACATTATTGAGCCTGCTGTATTGCTCTAGTTCTAGGATTTTGCTTTCAGCTTTATCTAGCCTTTCGGTTAGGTCCTTGTTTTCTTGCCTTAAAATGGCACAATCCTCTCTTGTCCTCTTGACCTCAGCAGTCAGAGTTTTCAGTTCCGCTAGAGCACTTTTGAAATCATCAGCTGTGCTAGAACAAAATGTTATGCTCTGATTCATCGTTCGGATTTCAGCGCGCATTTCGCGCTTGAAGTCTTCAATAGCCTTTACAACATCAATCGCGGGAGGCATGGTGAAACTAAATTGCAATACAAACACTCAGTCGGCAGTGGCAAAAAAAAAAAAAAAAAAAAAAAAAAAAGCTATTTATAAGCTATTTCGTGTGCGGTGGCGGGTTTCCGTTTCCCCGTGCAGCCGCCCCCCCCCCCCCTTTTTTTTTTTTTTTTTCGCCCTCGGGCACCGTCGACTGCGGCCCACCCGGCAGCGGGCTGCTGTTCGCGCCAAGCGGGCATGTCCGATAGCCGATTCGTGCAAGGTTGGCGTGTTTCGCTCTCTCTTTCCTGTCCACTTGTTTGCCCAGGGCAGGCACAGCGGCTCTCCTGCTGTGCTCTTGGATTTCGTACGAATTCGCCTTTGTCAATTCTGTTGTAGGACAGGGGCCTCGAACGCACTTCAGACCGCAGTCACGAAGTCGCACAAGTTTGAGGACAGTGAAAAATGCTAGAGTGTGCGTGTGCGTGTGTGTGTGGGGGGGGGGGGGGGTAAAATCAGTTATAACTAAATGTCAGCTAACGTTCCTATTTGAAAGAAAGGGCCTTTACCATATCTCATCGTGAATTTTCGAAGGGCGATTGGCGTGAGGTTTCGATAAACAATAAAGCTGTCCTGCAGGCTAAAAGCTTGATGCCTATTTTGAAATATGAAGGTTTTGTTTCACGGCTGCACTTCACCACGTGTTGAGGGGGTGCCTCAAAAAAAAAAAATGCCTGAGACCAATTACGTCTATCTAGCAGACTTCGAACAAAGCGTTATTAATCGCAATAGGGGAAAAGATAATGCGAGTTATTAGGCAAAATCACGACACTTTTTTTTGTTTTGTTTTTGTGAGACACAATTTTTTCATGTCTATCACTTAGCGTCGACGAGACGAGAAATGTACTCGCTAAGGGATTCTGCAACACTTTTTAAAGAAATCGCTACCGATCGATAGTCGAAGCGCCTGAAAACGCGTTAGCCAATCTTGTATAATAGTGCTGCACGCAACCTGAAATTTACGATTGATTCTCAGTCAAGTACACATTGTTCCTGTTTCTCATGGCCAATGATGCCATAGACACAAATGACCACGCCACAAAGCCGCAAAGACCTGAAAGTAAGCTTCGGGTTCGATGAAAAATGCTCGAAGTCATGACGCGTGCTGACGTAAAGGGAAGCGCCCCCGCTCTTCTACCTATCTTTCACCGCGCTCGCCATGAGAGAGGGCTCTAAGCATGCGACAGATTCTAGGAATTCCCGTAGTAGCCGATTCGTGAGGCAACGAGCTGATTTGATGAAGTCATCATTGCTTGGAAAAGTGTTCCACGGCCCCCTTAACTAGTGCGGAGACGATCGATCCCATGGTCGATCGCAGGTTACGCGTCGGTCATCCTCGAAGAGAGTCGTGTCCGGTCGGGATCGCTTGCCCAAAGGTCAGCGGGCTGCGTGTTTGAGACCCCGTGTTGTAGGCGCAGACTAAGATTTCGAATTACCCGCTCGACGCCTGTTTCATGCGCGCGAATTAAGAGTATAGCGGTGCTTTCTCCTTGCATTGAGGCACGCTCGTCTTTTTTTATTGGTCTTTACGCGGGTGACAGGAAAGACGGTGTTCCGTTATTGGCGAATTTTCTAAACTGCATGTGTGTGTTTTTATTAACAGACCCAAGGCGGCGTCGGCTGCGTTCAACAGCCTCATATTTGGCTGTTAGCGCCAGGGCAACAACCCGCAGTGGCATCGAACTCGGAAGGGTTTTTCAGAAAGCTGCCAGTTGTACGCGTGCTGTAAGTACGTTTTGAAGGCGCTTTGAAGCATACCCAAAAAGGCAGCCTTGCACTGAATATGTGGATGCAAATTTCTTGAAACTTGTTGGCTTCATTACAAAAATCGTACGTTCAGCTTTGCGTATACGCTGGTGCTTTCTCAGCCAGCGCGGGACAAATAGTCGCCTGCGGTTTTTCGGCGGCGCAGCAGAAAATCCTTACTAGCGTTACGTGAAGAGTGTATTCAACAGCGGCACACCCGTGTGTACTCAGATTTGGGTGCACGTTAATTAAAGAACCACAGGTGGTCTAAATTTCCGGACGGAGCCCTCCACTACTGCGTCTCTCATAATCATATGGTGGGTTTTGGGACGTTACACCCCACAAATCAATCAACAGCGGCGCATATCGACGTTTCACATTGACGCTCCTTCTCATTGACTTCGCTTCACCCATCCGTAATAGGCAAAGCTTTGTTTTTGTTTTTGTTTCTTCCGAAGCTAAACGCTGAGCGTAAGGGGTGGGGGTGGGGGGTGTAGCTGTAAAGTGTATACTTATACGTGGTTTCTAGATAAAGATGCGTCTGCGGTGTTCACAGTTCCCGGAAGGCGTTGGGAAATCCTTTGGTGTCGACTTACGGGCGCGTGTTTGGGTGAGTCATCTTGACTTAACAACACGATGTGCGTAAAACCTTTCACCGCCATTTTTGGTCTTCGCTGTAATGCGAAGCGGCAGTTGGCCTGCGTGATTCTATATTCTACCGGAACTGGGTTTACACCGCGTACTCCAGTCGAGACTGATAGGAAAGGATGGCGGATGTTTTTTGTTTTTTTTTTCCCTGCCTTCAACAGTCGGTTGCTTCGTTGCTGCGTAAGCTAAAACTTCGGGTTTTCTCAGCTCTATACTGGCCCTATCGCAGTGTTCCAAGGAACTAGGCATTCGCGTCATTTCCCCTGTGATAGTCTCAATGCATGTTTAATGCACCACCGTGGCTTCTAGGGAATTTGGGAAGCTCTTAGTCATTGTGAGCTCGCAGTTCTATTTGCGACACGTCTGCACGCCTTCGTTTTCGTCCGGCGCCTCGCGACACGACGTTTTTTGCGCGCTTTTTACTCTCCGAGTTCTGCGCTCTCTCGACGTTGCGAAAGACGATAGTTATAGCGCCAGAACAAAACGACGACACAGGGACGAGAAGCTGTGTCGTCGTTTTGTTTGTGTCGTCGTTTTGTTCTCGCGCTCTAACTATCGTCATGCCATACCAACTAGCCCAAGCTGCCACACTTCTAAGTTGCGAAAGCAAGTGGATAAATGGCAGCAAAAGCGCCTGTAGCGTTTCTGTTTCGGAGAAGTGTTGTAATCTCGTGGTAAAGCGTGAACGCTTGAGTGTTTCTCTCGTGTTTGCCGTTGTCTCCGATAGGAAGGAGACGCGGCGCCCGCTCAGAGTCTCACTTAACTCATAAACCCATCATCATCCATACGTGTGTCCCGGCGAGTCATCCCCGCCACTCCTCCCACGGCTTTTTGAGTGTATGCACTAAATCTGCGGCACGGGAGCGAGTGCCGCAGCGACAGCTGTTGACCTGCGCTGTCCGCAACAATGCCAGCCACGAGTCTATGTTTAGCATTCTTCGCGCTTCACTCGGCGACCTGGGTCGTCGTGTACGCGCGGCCTTTTATACGTCGTGAATTCTCTCCGCGACTTCGCCGGAAACCATGACGTGGCGCGCTGACATATACTACGGGTCGTTTTGGGTGCCCAAGTCCTGAGAGTTGACTTCCGTTTTGTCGGTACGGGAAGCCGATGTTTGACTTCGCGGGCTTGACTCCGCGACCTTATAGGTCTGCGCGGCTTTACCGCGAAAATTCGCTCGTCCACACTTGTGAATACATTAAAGCCCGTGATGTCACCGCCGACGCGCAGGTGTTGTTTGGGCGCGAAGTTCAGTGTTCTCGTCCGTTTTTTTTTTTTTCCCGCACTAAACGGTCATCTGCTTTTAATCGCGGAAAGAACGCTTTGCCAAAGTGAACTGTTTTGCCCTTCAGCGTCCTTTCAATATGCCAGCGTCCGTAGTGCTCTCAAACAGAACCCCTGATTACAATTCAAAAGGTATACGTTGGGACCAACGGAAATGGCGAGGTGGCGGTATTTGTTGCGGACTAAGGAGAGCCTGGATTTTATAACTTACTTATGCTGACGGCGGGAACGCAAACATTGTGCCTTACTTTCTATGATTGTGTCCAAACACGGCGCTATACCTGTCAGGTGCCAAATCGACTAGGCGCATCTCGTTGATTGACGCAACGGACGAACGCCGACACCGCCTTTCGTGTGTGTGTGTGTGTGTGTGTGTGTGTGTGTGTGTGTGTGTGTGTGTGTGTGTGTGTGTGTGTGTGTGTGTGTGTGTGTGTGTGTGTGTGTGTGTGTGTGTGTGTGTGTGTGTGTGTGTGTGTGTGTGTGTGTGTGTGTGTGTGTGTGTGTGTGTGTGTGTGACATTAACAGTGGACGGTACTCTATGTAAGATGCAAAAACACTAATGGAACAGTAGGGCATTTTTATGTATTCTTTTTTTAAGGTAACGCTTTTTCGGGTTTCAGCCCTCAAGGGTAGAGTTTAGTGTCGCGAAATGGGCAACCTTTCACAGCGTTAATGCTCAATGCGCGAAAACTAAGTTGCTTCTCTCTCTCTCCCCCAATACGCCGGCGCTCTCGCGTCACGGACGCGTTTGCTTGCTATGACACGTTGGGATTCGAATTACAGAACACGTTATAGCTGGACATTATTCTAGAGCCATAAGGCACGTAGGATGGTGCGCTTATATTGTCTGCTGTCCACATTCGCAGCACTTGTGATGTCTCATTCACGAAAGTCGTGTTGCCTCCTTCCGGATACACTTCCTGTTCCGCTTTCCGGGCGCGCTGATTCGCGTTCCTGTGATGAATCGCTCACACTCCCATTACACTTTGACCTCTCTTTGAGCCAAGCACTTCAACGTGATGGAACTCTTTTCGGCACGGCACATTTTTTTTTCTTCATGAGCATGGTGAATCATTAGTGTGGCGAACAGCTAGCATGGAACATTGGTGTAGGGCAGTCGGCGCAGAAATTTGGATGCGTGAAAAAAAAAATCGTTTTAAAGATAGTGTCGCGTAAATGTCAAAATTATACGGCCCGAGTTGTGTTATACACATTGTTTCCGCGTTTCACGCTGCTGCAGGAACAATGCCCCTGCTGTTGAAGCTTTTCGTATGGGCTTATCGATTAAATTGTTGCGGTTCGCGCTGCATTTCGAACACGCGTCCATGATCGGTATACAGTTTTAAGTGGCGTAGGCGTATCTACCGAGCGAGTAGAAATAGTTGAATGAGAAGCTTCGAAGGTCCAGCGTTACGCGGTACAAACCGGTGGCTGATCTTGTACGAACAACCGCGCACCAGCGAGTGTTTGCATCTAAAGATACTCGTGGTGTTCGCTTGTTTCGCACGTGACCTAGTACATCACTGAAAGCAGGAGCGCTCACTGATGTCTGTAGTGCATTGAAGATGAAAAAGTCCTCAAGAGCAAAGTGCTTTGGCTATTTCTTGTCATTCATTGTCATGTATAATAGAAGTTGTATAAGGAGTACCTATTTTTCTTTATGTATATTGGTTTTTTTTTCCACCCCTGTTATAGCCCAAATAGGGCTGACAGTATAATGAAATGAAATGAATGAAAAAAGACGATAGTCTTGCGTCTGGAGAAAGTGAACGAAACGTTTGTTTGATGTTCTGCGTGAGAATATCGGTGCAGCGAAGGCGAACGGGCGCATCGTGGCACGTTAGACACGAGCGCTATCTGGCAGTTATCTTGGAAAAAGAACGAAGGTGTGCACGCCCGTCTTGGAGGCGACAAGGTGTAGAACGCAAGGCGACGGGCAGGTGCCACCACCGTATAGTCTTGGCAAAGCGTTGGAAACACTTGCCTTTTTGAGCATCGCGTTGCATTGTCAGCGCAGCGTGATAAACGCTATGGGTCCTTAGAAGTACTTTTGTACGTCTTCTCTAGTCACACGTACAGAATATTGACGTGTCGTTATGGGGCCTCAGATATGTGCAATAATTGATTTTTATTTGACAATCGCACAAGTATTAACGCTGATACTTGAGCAATGCTGGTGGGTGCTGCCGATGGCGTTGGCCGTTTGGGATATCATTTGAAGCCGTTTGGGGTATCGTTAGGGCGGACAGACAGACAGACAGAAAGACAGACACAGATCAAAATTTTCGCGTCGAAGAAAGAGAAGAATATCGTCTTTAAAAAAAGGGGGGGGTTGGGGGGGGGGGGCGGCGACGGATCAGGCATGAAGTGGCATACAACGAATAACGACTCGAAACTCTGCGAGCGCACGGCCAAAATTGGCTCGGCTGTATAGGACTCGTCGTTTCTACCCTCGAGCACGGCATTGCGTGACTCTAGATTCATACTAGTGAAATAGAAGCAACATAAATTTGAGGATCGGGGCATACAGCAGCCTTTTTTTATTTGTCTGTTCATTAGAGTATAGCGCTCATTCTGCTGTAGGCGCGAGATGCCGCCTTCACTGGCCGGGCCACATAGCTGGCCCCTGTACCGAGAGCCAGGTATCAAGTATTCGTGGAATGAGTCTTGTGTTCTTCACCGCAATAGTGGAAAAAAAGTGTAAACGCGTTTTCTTTGTTAAACACAACATTAACGAGAACTCTAACAGACAATGGTGCCAAGAAAAGTATAGCTAGGGGGTCGTTATTAGAAGTAATTGTAATGTAAATGTCAAGAAAAAAAAGTGGGCAAAAAAAAAAAAAAAACGCGCCACCATCATGATTCGAACCTGTGACTTTCGAATAACGCGTTAGATGCTCTATACCACTGAACAGTGCTTTGGCCGTCACCCCTTCGTCCACTTTGTGGTTTATATGTGCATTTATTTAAACGTGGAAGCGTCTGTCAGCGCCTCCTGTTGCCATGGCCGTGAGTGTGAAACACTCATCGCGATGGTCTAAGATACGGTTGGCTAACGTTTCGAATCGGTGCTTATGCTTGACACGTCATTTTTTCTCGCGAGTACCGAAGCGTCTTTGTATTCTGGGGCTGCAAGTATGTATATCCGGCGTCGTCAATTGATCACCGCACTACTTTAGAAAAATCCACGCTTCCCCATGAAGCGAATCATAATGGGTGGGTGAGACTGGATATCGCACTGGTAACTGTATATATAGGTTATCCGAGCGTTACTCCAGATAACGTAAATTGAATGACATAAAGTGCATGTATATTTCGCCTTCCAGTCGTCTTAGGCGATTCGAGGAGTATTAGGAAATTGCAGGAGTGGGAGCATATGCCTCGAAAGTGAATCCAATAGATTTGTTGGGACATAATATAGTGCTATAGACGCGGGGCTTTGTGTTACAGGTTTTCTTGAGAATCCACAACATCTAGGCTCAGTTTAGTAGAGATCGACTCATAAATATTCGTCTCGATAGGTTATTTTCGCCGGTAACAGTTATTAGATATTTTCGCATGCTGGCTAGGTCCTATCGCCCCAGAAATATGGAGAAGAAACGACCGTTCTGAAGAGTTTGTTTGGCACGTGCCAACCGCCTTGTACACTTTGTGATGTGGGAACGCCGATGGCGGCTGTGCAGTGTTCAGTAGTAGCTCACTTGCGTTTGCACGCAGTTACACGTGGTCAATCGTGCGTGCTGGCGCATTTGCATCCGTAGTACGTCAGTGCGTTTGGCAACTCCAGCGTGTGAAAGAAGGCTAGTCAACAGTTGGCCGTGGCTGTGTAGCTTGCCCTCTTAGAGGGCAGGGGCTGGACTAACTATATATTTGTGGAAGGGACCGAGTCGTAGTTGTGAGAACTTAGAACTGTATATACTTCAGCTATATTTGGTCCAATGGAACGGAATTAGGGAAGGGGGAAGAGTGAAAGCCCTTTCTCAAGACTAGTCTTAGGGAAGGGGGAAGAGTGAAAGCCCTTTCTTAAGACTAGTCTGAGTGGTGGTAACCATGTAATTACTTCGTCTGTACCTCCCAAAAAAGCTAATGTTAAATACAGCTCGGACTGACGCTTGCATAATATTTGGTTGTATGTAATTTGAGCACCACGCTGAGTTTCAGGCGCAGGTCACTGAAGTCGCACGTTGCCAGATTCCGTGCAGCGTGTAGCTGCTTACGTCTCTTTTTCGTCTGATTTGGTTTTTTCGTCGGCTCACCCGGGGAAATGAGTTTGTCCATCAGGAGCCACCGTTTGACGCAACTTCCAGACTCTTGGATCGCGCGCAACGAACGGATGCAACCAATCAGCGCGCTGCCGCTGTCGCCACATCAGCGTGCGCGCTGACCCCGCACACTCGCAAGGCCTATCGTGGCCAGAGGAAGTGTTACCATTCGCTCTTGGTACTCGCAAGGCCTATCGTGGCCAGAGGATCGAGGGTGCTGTTGTGTACAATGTTGGATTTGTTGCCATGAAGTGCCGCAGTCTCCGATTGGTTCGCAATTACACAATGTGGCGGAATCCCACGATTTGCGTAGAAGCTGAAATGATTTCGTACCGTTTTTTTCTCTGCCTCTTTTATTTGCGGACTGTAATGTTAGGGCGCCAACTCTGCCACGATTGGCTGACCTTTTTGACGAGGTGTGTTACCGCCTCCTCGTCATGTTGTACTGCCCCGCCGCGGTGGTCTAGTGGCTAAGGTACTCGGCTGCTGACCCGCGGGTTGCGGGATCGAATCCCGGCTGTGGCGGCTGCATTTCTGATGTTGTAGGCCCCTGTGCTCAGAGTTGGGTGCACGTTAAAGAACCCCAGGCGGTCGAAATTTCCGGAGCCCTGCGCTACGGCGTCTCTCATAATCATATAGTGGTTTTGGGACGTTAAACCCCACATCAATCAATCAATCAATCAATCAATCAATCAGTCATGTTGCAGTGATAGAAAACGCGTTACCGATTCACAAAAGGGGGAGCTTGGCGTAGAATTGGGTCTGTATTCGCCTCACGGATCAGCGGCTGTTTCGCGGCGCCGCGCTATTGAGTTCGAAATTGTGGATCCGTACGTATGTCTTTGGCACGCTGTGACAAATTCCGAAACGAACGTCTCATTTCATTTGTGATTGTCACTATAATCCGTGCTCTTCCTCATCTTCTGCCTGCTTGAACGGTGCCCATAGCTCAGCCTGGCCTGATCGGATTCCTGCTTAAAGAATTGGTACGCGCGCGCACGCACGCACACATACATACTATATACATACATGCATGTATGTATGTATGCATGTATGTATGTATGCATGTATGTATGTATGCATGTACATGCATGCATGTATGTATGTACATGTATGTATGTATGTACGTACATACATGCATACACATACATACATACATACATACATACATACATACATACATACATACATACATACATACATACATACATACACGCATACATACATACACGCATACATACATACACGCATACATACATACACGCATACATGCATACAGGTATCACAAAATGCTTTTTAGCCGTGTGGCTTTGTCTCTCCATTGTTTCTTTTTAATGCGATTGAGTACAGCGGACACATCTGGGCGCTTTACCTGCCCACGCTCTTCGGCAGATGACTTCAGCTCATGCACATGGCAACAGCGAATGCATGCGCGCTCTACGACCTGTAGTTATCTGGCTATTGTGAGGGCGCTTGCGTGGAGACTGCCGGAAATTGTTTCACCTGACTCCTGTTGCTACGGCTGGTGTCGAGAGACGAATTTTATCTGTGGTTTGTTGTTGCGTGCCGGCGCAAGAAACTGCGACACAACAAAAAGCGATGTTGGTCTGAGCAAACATTTGTCTTGCAAGTGCAGCTTATCCCTAATAGCTTTGTCGACCACTCCGGCAATCAAGACAGCTGAGCACTGCCGCTGCACCTACTGTGCTGTCCTGTGTCTCGCGTCTTTGAAAAGTTGAACAGTGGATGTGTTTGTATCGATAATTTTTATATACCCTTATGTATGGGCGCGTTTCATTTGCTTGTCAGTACTTGGTGTATAGGAAAGACGCAATTTTAAGCCTCTTCTGGACCAGTCGAAAAACTAGGTGTAGCGAAACGGCCGCGTGAATCACCATGGTGGCTGTTTTGCGCGGACAAGAAACGGCTTGGTTCTTGCTGGTTCCGCTGGCAGGCATTCCGAAGGCAATATGGCACGTTTTGTTTCCTTACTCTTTGGTTCGTGGAACGTTGCGTTCAGTGTTGCAATAAGATTTTCAAGTAGTGTTCTTCTAAGCGTGCAGCGCAGTCTTAACACGTTTCTCTTAATTGGCACCAGCGCTGCCCAATGCCTGTTTTTGGCATTCTGAGCGTATTGCGACACCGCGATGCAGGTTCCTGCGTGATATGTGATCTTAAGTTTATCATGCTGATTGATAAGCGTCGCTACGCTTCCTTTTATCTAAGTTATTACAGCTACTTTGCGACTAAATTGAAAGTACGTTATAAGTATTTGCTGACGCTCCAATAAGCTTTTGTTTTTAAGCACATGACCATCATTAATAAGTGGTAAAAAAATATTCGAGCTATACAGTGGTGGTGTCTTGTATACTAGCGTGATGTCATTCTAAGGTAACAAGAGGCACAAGCGTGTGTTTTTTTTCTTCTTTTGCTGAGACGTTTGTTGTTACTGACGTCATCATTACCCTTCCCGATGATATATTATTTACACCTCTACACTTTCAACACCCATGGCAGTCTTTCTCAACTGACGGCACTGCATCGCAAGGGGAAGTTGCTTGTTGAGTCCATTCCCCTTGTCCTCCTCGCATTGGGCACGTCAAGTGGAGTCGGCCGCGGGTTAGCACGCTGCAATAGTTTATTATCCCCCTGCAAAACCTCTTAAAATTTTTTACAGCGTCGTCAGAGGTGTCCCGTGGTTTTGCGTATGATAGGCCGTGTTGCATGCGTGTTGGATATTTGAAATAAGTTGATGGGGGCAATTGTGAAGACATAACGTGAATGTTAACACGGAGTAAATAAATAAAAAAAGCGACGCGCAAAGGCCGGTTTCTAATGTCTTTTTTTCTTTCTTTCCGCGCAATAGGAATAAACATCATCAGAAAATGTGGTTTGCGACGGAGAAGCGCATATCTACGTCCGCTTGAAGGTCCGGCTATAACAGTGAGCATATGTCGTTCCTGCACGGTCGACGGCTCTCGCGTCACGACGATAGTTATAGCGCGAGAACAAAACGACGACACCCAGACAAGGACACGAAAGACACGAGCGCTAACTTCCAACAGCGTTTATTGCGCAGAGCGCGAAAATATATAGAGGAGACAGTAACCATGTGATAAAAACCATATGGCACAAAGAGCAGAACTTGAGTAAGAGAAAAATAAGACAAAAAAAAACAAAAGCACAGAAAAAAAGCGCCAAAGAAAGGTCTATGACAAAAGGAAACAGAAAGGTAAAGATAATATAACTACTTGCGCGCACCGAAGTTATATTATCTTTACTTCTCTGTTTCGTTTTCTTATAAATTTTTCTTTGCTCTTTTTCTGTGCTTTTGTTTTTCTCCTACTAATGTTCTGCTCTTTGTGCCATATGGTTTTTTATCACATGGTTACTGTCTCCTCTATATATATTTTCCTGCTCTGCGCTATAAACTCAGTTGGAAGTTGGCGCTCGTGTCTTTCGTGTCCTTCTTGTGTCTCTGTGTCGTCGTTTCGTTCTCGCGCTTATAACTATCGTCATGCCATACCAACTAGCCCAAGCTGCCACACTTCTCGCGTCACGTCGTGGCTCCACGGTGGCTCCACGTTCGCTGGGCAGACGCGTCCGCTCTGCAGAACAGTTCTGAGAAGTGAGCTAGTGCTGCGATGATGTCACAGTTCAGGGCGCACCAGCTGTCGCTTTTTTTTTTCTTCTTTTTGTAGTCAAAGGTTCCCGCAATCCGCTCACACATGTGGAATTCCCTCTGTGCAACTTTATACTTTATGTACGCTTTGTACATTTGTACATTACACCTTTGTACATTAAATCACGCTTGGAACTTGAAATGGCGACTGCAGAGTAAGTCACTTTTCGCCAGTTGTGCGTAGCGCAAATAACCTCAATGTCTCCATGTTTCCTGAACATATATATATATATATATATATATATATATATATATATATATATATATATATATATATATATATATATATATATATATATATATATATATATATATATATAATGGAGTTAAAGTTTCCTAAGTTGATTTTATTTTCCGACTACAAAACACAAGTTGAATACTTTTTTTATCGGCTAGACGGGCTTAGATTAGACTCCGATGGTTAATTACAGCGAGCGCACTGGAGATTGCGGTATGGCGTACGTGGCATCATTCGATCCTCAGGCGCGTGAAAACTTGGATATGGTGTCCGACAGGTATACGGGCGCAATAGTATTTCTCATATCGGATGATTTATCGATTGATATGTGGGGTTTAACGTCCCAAAACCACCATATGATTTACGAGAGACGCCGTAGTGGAGGGCTCCGGAAATGTCGACCACCTGGGGTTCTTTAACGTGCGCCCAAATCTGAGCACATGTGCTTACAACATTTCCGCCTCTATCGGAAATGCAGCCGCCGCAGCCGGGATTCGATCCAGCGACCTGCTGGTCAGCAGCCGAGTATACCTTAGCCGCTATAGACCACCGCGGCGGGGCTCACATCGAATGACGAACCAGGACGATGCATGGAGACAGTTATTGGCCGCGCTTCAAGCATCGTCCCATCCCATTACATTGATTAGTGCCAAACGTGTGGGCTGCTCGGTGGCTGCGTCTGTATATAGTGCAAGCAGTGCCTGCGGCCAAGCGAATTCTCTGTATTTAATAACCAAGGTGCACAAATGACCTCAATTTGCTCTTGCTCGCTCACCTCCATCACGCCAATCACGTCCTCACTTGGCCCGTAAGGAAAAAAAATTGAAAACGGCTGTCATCCTTCCCTAATCATCCGGCTGTGGCGGCTGCATTTTCGATGGAGGCGAAAATGCTGTAGGCCCGTGTGCCTCAGATCTGGGCGCACGTTAAAGAACCCCAGCTTGTCGAAATTTTCGGAGTCCTCCACCGCGGCGTATCTCGTAATCATATGGCGGTTTTGGGACGTTAACCCCTCATATTAATCAATCCTTTCCTAATCACCTGTGTACTGCTACAGTTTCAAATAAACAAATTCACTCGTATCTTCACCTATCTCGCAAATATTATTGCCTGTCGAGGCGTTCCCGTTGTCGGCGCTTGACCCACTACCCTTCATGTACGCAGAAGCATTACATTACATTTCTTACAAGCCCCGCCGCGGTGGTCTAGTAGCTAAGGTACTCGGCTGCTGACCCGCAGGTCGCGGGTTCGATTCCCGGCTGCGGCGGCTGCATTTCCGATGGAGGCGGAAATCCTGTAGGCCCGTGTGCTCAGATTTGGGCGCACGTTAAAGGACCCCAGGTGGTCAAAATTTCCGGAGCCCTCCACTACGGCGTCTCTCATAATCATATAGTGGTTTTGGGACGTTAAACCCCACGTATCAATCAATCAATTACATTTCTTACAAACCGTTAAGATAACTGAAAGCAGGAGCATGAGTGTGTTATATGCGCAGTTGATTGTGCATTCCTTAGTCGACAGCTTTCTTACACCGGGGTCGACAGCGAAGAAAGTTTCACCCTCATTAGCGGGGTTTCGAAGCGGAAAGCGTGTTGGAATTCCTGAGTATATGCTAATAAATTACCGTTATACTAACGAGGTGCTCCTCTGTTGTACTTGTTGAGGAGCATCGGCTCCACAGCACGACGTTGTTGGGATCGAGCTCAATTGTTTGAGCTGCTTGTTTGCCAGAAGAAATGTGTCCAAAGTTTTCAAAAGTCAGGAAAGTACGACATGTGCTCACTGCCTTCACAAATTGCCTATTTTTTTTTTTTTTGTAGATACAGGCACATCAAGATGGTGAGACATCATTTGGGACAGTAATTAGGAAAGCTGAATTACCCTTTGATAAGCGGAGTTTGGCGGTTATCTCAAAAGTAAGAACAGAACTCCTTCAAGCGAAGCATCTTTTTTTATTTGACGTTGCATTCATGGGTGAACAATGGTGTAATTTCGATTCCCCCCCCCCTCTTTTTTTAAGCTACAGCTTTTGCATATGTATACGTGCTCGCGCATGGAAACCCATCTGTTCTGCTCTAATTTGGAGAGAGAAATGCTTTGTTCGGCTGGTGATGCCTTTTGCAGCAATAGTGGCGTGGCGCAAAAAAAAAAAAAAGCGTGGGGGGGGGGGAGGGGGGTGAAATTGCAGTTCTAATTTGGCACGTTTCTATTCCTCGTGAAGTGACGATAGTGGTGTCGTCGCCCTACTGGTTGCGAGGTCGCGGGTTCGATTCGTCAAGAATGTTCATGTATTTGGTGCCTGTTGAAACTGCACATTATGTAATCCAAAGTACCCTACTAAGGCATGGTTTGTGATCGGATATCGTGGTATAGGCATATGGGCGGCGAGATCGGGCTATAGGTGGACAGCAGCACCGTCTTCGCCGAAGTGTTGCATATAGGCGGTCGGCGGCGCGTATATACAAATACGCGCAGCGGCGCTTCGTTGCTTGCGGTCTGAACCGATTGTCGGTGAGTGAAATGCGTTGTTCGCAGTCAACCGGTAATGTCTACGCTTTTCTCTATACTGAATCGACACACGAAGTTTATTCAGCGGTTACATTACCAGCGAGTTGAGCGCTGTCGGCGGCCTTTGAAAGGGATTGGTGACAGCCTGCGCTCTTTTGTTCTAAATCACGCACTGCTCTAGCGTGACTGAACTACTTATTTACCTCTTTCTCATCCGCATAAACAAAAAAAGTTAGAAAAAAAAAGATTGAAAGTATCATATCTGTGTGATGAGTTCAGTACACCACCGTTCGCACTTATACCCGTGTGCATTTTTTTTTTCGTTCCGTTCTCCATGAAATGTGGTACAGTCGACAAGTCTTGTCAGGAAAGCTTAGTCGCTGACGGCGCTTTGCGCTACGTTGCGTTTATCACGTATACGCACATGTCCTTGCACAAGTAGATAGGAGAACCTTGTGAGAGTTCAGCAAAAAGCTTTCATCGATGGATTGCGTGCATGACAGTGCTACAACAAAGGACTGGTTATTTTATGGGACGAGCATGTTTTTTTTTTTTAACGAAAACTGACCGTTGCCTTCCGTCGGTTGATAACAATGCCACACAAACGCTCAAGAAAATGTAAAAAATATATTTTCAGCGAAATTAAACAACATTAAATATAAGGCATCCCGTCTGAATTTTGAGCGTCCGGGATCTTCAAAGGGTTCTTGAATCTAAGCACACGGTTACGCACGGCAACTCCTTGTTAAGTACAGATTAAGTACGGAAGTGTCACAGTTTGCAGATCACAACTAAGGCTCCTTGCATAATCGATCAAATACAGTGCCGTAGTTGTGCACCTACGAACAGCGCGCAAGTATGCGGCCTAGAGCCTCGTTTTTGTTCAGCAACTGAGTCGCTAAAATGCTGCATTCACACACCAATTAATAGTCGTCGTGTTTAGGAGGATGCCAAGAGCACTTAACGATGTGCTTGAATCAGAAAGTGGCACCCAGTTTGAAATTAATCTGGTTACTGAAGGGTACGACGACAATAAACAGTGAAAACAGGAAGGTGGCACTCGCTGATCTTATTAAACAATGCGTCAGCAGCCGAGCAAGACCAAATTCTTTCGTACGTCGTTTCAGGCGTGCGTACAAGCAGTTACACTCGCGCTGACATGACCGCACAAGCCACACTTTGAGAACGTGCATGACGCACGCGCACATAGAAACACGACGTGGCCAGCAGACGACGTACGGAGCAATCCACACCGTGGCCAGGCTAGACTGCAGTCTAGGCCGGCCGTGGCTATACCTTAGCGCAGCCACAATCGCGGAGGCCATGTCCACTCTTGGGCGCTTCAGCCGGTCGCCGCCAGGCGGCGACTCCGCTCGATCTCGCGGTGATGTGGGAAGAAAAAAAAGTTTCCTTCATTACAGTGGCTTCCTTCATTCCGGAAGTGCCGCTGGCTGGAACCTGGCGCCCGCGTTCATTTTGGAATTGTGCGATATTTCGGTAGTCTTTGTCTGTCACTGCGCTGCGCTCGCGTTCAACAACTGCTGTGAAAAACAACAACAAAAAGTCGAGGAAAGTTTCGCTCTAAACGTTTCACAGCCGCACGATCCACTTGGGAGACGACGCGCCCGAAAGCGAAACCCGCTTTCTGTAAAGCAGATGCACGTGCCGAGGCTCTAATATCGGGTGCAGGTGTTGCGCGACCCGCAAGGTCGTGGCGCGTTCAACAACGGCCTTGGCGCGCTATATCGTGGCGGCGGGACACGTGGAAGAAACCGTGACCGGCTCGGCCCCGTTGCGTCACAGCTCCCTCCTCTGTGGTGGCACTCGACGTCCTTTTATCCGGATCGAATCGGAGCGCGCCGCAAACTGCATTGGTCGGATGCAGGCAGCCAAGGTTTCGGGAGTCGCAATCGGGGCATGGCTACTTTCGACTAGTCCCGCTCAACTTGTTCGCGGCACGCGCGCCTTTACAGACGTCCATGGTACAACCCCACCACCTTGCCTGTCCCCACGTTGGCACGCACTGCATCGCTTTTGCGATTCAGCCCCCCCCCCCCCCCCCACTGGTGCGGGTGTCACACGTGCTGGTCAACTCGCTATAATAATGGCGGTCATCACCATGCAACCCCCACGTCACCCCCCAGCAGGGCCAGCCTTAGGGTTCCTTCATAGCTGAAAAAAAAAAGAGAGAGAAACTAGATTTCTCTTGCAAATAAAGAAAAATATTGTGTGGCTGTTGACACGTGCCCCTAGCGTTTCGTTTCGTTGGTTTTGTTTTTTAACGCGATAGTTTCAAAAAGCTCGTTTCGCAGACATTTCGGTGTTACTGGTTGCAGCGAAAAATTACATTGACCGTGGCCCAAAAATCGAGGAAGAGCTGGTGAGGATCCAGGCTGTTCGCGTGGGAATCTGGCGCTCTACCACCGCAGCCACGCGTGTGCTCAGAAATATACAGTGAAAGTTACATTCGTGATTTACAAACACCCGCGTCCTGTATACAGGCTTCGCAATGCATGTAATATCGCACTAATATTGCGTGGTGAAAGCGTATACCATTGGGCGTCGGAACATGTGATTATCATGACGGCATCGTGGTCTAAAGCAGGCCACCCATTATCAAAGGCACGCGTCTTACTGCCGATAGTCATAGCGCGAGAACAAAACGACGACAGAGAGACAAGAAGGACACGACATGTCTCTGTGTCGTCGTTTTGTTCTCGCGCTCTAACTATCGTCATGCCATACCAACTAGCCCAAGCTGCCACACGTCTTACTGCCCTTCAGACCAATTGTGAAGGGTGCGTAGTAAAGCTCGAAAACATTTCACGCGCATAATTGCTCGTGCTTTTAAAGCGTGCTACCCCCCCCCCCCCCCCATTAGGCAGAATGCAGTCATATCTGAAAGCTCCCACTTTTTTATTTCTGGTTCTTCATTTGTAGCCGGTCGCTACGCCTCCCGCACAGGCACTGCTCGGCTCGCGCGAGCATTTACAACCACAAAAGCCGGCCACGGTTCGCGTGGAGTTATGCGCGGTTTGTATGCAGCTTTGCACGCTCTGTGCGCAATGCACGATAGTTGCATTGATTGTTTACAGTTTCTGGCAGATCGCTGTGTGCGTAGGCAAAGCGCGTAAGAAAAAACACAAACAGGGGATACCATCTCTATTGCTTGATTGTAAAACCGACGTGGAGAATCGCACGCTTAAAAAAAAAAAATTGTGCCTTTCGAACATTTGGTGCCAGACATGCGTTTCGAAATGTTGACGAACGCTAGAAAAGAAACGCAATGTTGATGCCGCCCGAAAACGGCGTGCAGTTTACAATAAAACGCTGCTCATATCCCAGGGGTCGGCATCCTTTTGAGGCGGAAGGTGCGCGAAGAAAACACGGCGATTCATGAAACGGAAGAAGGGGGTTAAATGACGCAGTAACTGTTGCTCGGGTGTAAGTCAAGTTGGAGAGGGGGCCTTTGCTGACACACACGCACACATACACAAAGTTGATTAGCAATAATCGTTGTGTGTGTGTGTGTGTGTGTGTGTGTGTAGTTATCAGTAAATAAAGTAATGATAATGTATATTCAGCAGAATCGACAAATTACCCTCAATAACCTTAAGACATTTTCTGGCTAATTGTGAAGATCGACAATGCCAAGAGCGATCTTATTTCCTTACCCCATTTGCAAGCGCGTAAAGACGGGGGGGGGGGTTCAACCCTCTCCCCGATTTTTTTTTTCAATTTTGCTTGCGTATATATACACGCGCACATACAAACGCCCGCACAAACATACTTTAAGTATGGTTAAACCCATTCCCCCCACCCTCCGCTCACGCCCTCCAAAAAAAAAAAATCCGGCAACGCTCAAAACGGGAGGGTTTAGTGCCGGGGACCGTCGGTTGCAAACACCCAAAGGATATTTAGCGCGGCCGTCAGCTCCGCTGGTCATGCACCTTCACCGAGTGGAATGGCCGTTCATGCACACGCCTAGTGGTCCTTCTGCTTGGAGGCGCGCGCAAGAACCAGGAAGAATCTCGGTCGGTATCGGAAGCCTTTTTACCGACTAAATTCGCTTCAAAGTTTGCCATTCGTCCAAGAGCGGGTAGTGGGGTGAACGAGCAGTAATCAACCGTTGTATCGAGTGTGGTACACAGGACATATCTCTGGTATTGAAGTGATCAAAATTGGGAAGTTTGTGCTAGGTTTACTCTAGCATTGTGATACACGTCTGTAACGAAATTCGTTAGCCTGTTGGGGCTGCCAAGGCACGGAGTTAAGGGGGCACCGTGCTCTCCCTCACGCACATGAGTGACTTTAACCACCGTAAATAAACTAGGCCCTCGTTGTTTTTTTTTTTCTATTTGGCTTGTGACCTATACTCGCGCTGCTGCCCCTCGGTCTCCTTGAAAGGGCGGGTTGGATACTTTGGAGACTGACAAAACCGCCGTGTTCCCGATATGCGGCGTGCGCGTAGTGGAGCGGCGCCTCGGTGTTGGCCTGTCGCAACTGGGGCGGCTGTTTGCCGATGCTAGACCGGTTGGCCCGCTTCTTCGCAGAGTTCCACTGACCTGGCGCCGCAAGGTCGCACGGCTCCACTCGTCACGCGCCCGTTTCGCGGCACTGTTCCCCGAAAATAAGCGGATGCTTCGTCGTAATCGCGACAGCAGCCGGCCTTCCGGGTCACGTCCTTCTATACTGCCGCCGCGACACACGTTTGCCCGTTGTTTTCTGCGCGAGCACGTCAGCTTACTTTGCTCTCTCGAGAGTACGCCCACCGACCGAAACGGGGTGCGAAGAGGGCTAAAGAACATTCGACGAACTCTTGTAAGTGCGTAGACGCGCCTCGTCACGTTTGCGCCCGAGCGGAAGGTCACGTGGGCAACCGATCGCGGCCGTATTTCCGGTGTGCTCGAGGAGGCCTTAGATTCGCGCCGAAATTTGCGAAACCCTCCACTATGGCGATCATATCGTAGTTTTATTGAGTGCCTATATACAATATACATTCGATGTCGGCTATCTTCAACGTGGTTACCTCGCGGTAAAGCAGTAGTGCAATATACTGAGGGGAAATGGTCGACTCCCCTTTATGTTTTTCGTGTGTGGGTGGTGTAATACTCCAAAACGTGAGAATTTCCTTGAGAAAGGGGGAGTGGGTTGTATCATTTAAACCACGCCCCCCTGGCTGCACTAATGTTGGCACATAACTACGGTCGTGGACCCGATTCGCGCATATGATGGCTGCGTTGAATTGCAATAATTCTTGCATAAAATGTTTATCTGGGGGGGGGGGGTATTAATGAACTTTGTATGGTTGATGCTTAAGGAGTGTGCGATAACAGTGCACGTTTAAGAACACCACATCGTCAAAATTTTCTGAGCCGTCTACTTCAGCATCCCTCACAACCTTGCGGTGGTTTTGGGACGTAAAGCCCCAACAATTATTAACCCTACATGGTCAACGTAATTTTTCTTATTGCTGTCATTGAGACATGTCATTGAGACATAATTAAACTCTACTGAATCCTTTTTGTCGCCTCTTTTACATAGCACTGCAGAGCATTGGCGAGGTCTCGCATAGTAGCAGCCAGACAGTACTTAAATCTCATTGGTGCCCGTTCCCTACAACTTCTCACATTGTATGGGTTTTTGGTTTACTGGAGGTAACTGACCACGCATGTTGTCCAGCGGAATAGCTCAACGCTTGCTTTACAAATACTTAATTCCGACTCTACAGATCCACATAGGTACTATAGGACTATAGGCTTTGCAGCTCCTTTTCCGCTCATAGTGAAACGGTAACCTTGCCAAATTTCGCCCTTTATTTATGATTCCGATAGCAATTATATTTTTGCCGTCGCCGCAGTCATTGACGTATATGTATATGTATGTATGTATATACGGGAAAGGATGCGCTAGCCTCCTCTTTGCGAAGCGAACATCGCCTTTCCGGCCGAGCTCGTCTGTGCGCGCGCTTATCTTGGCTTATCTCGCCATCGGATAAAAAGGAGGGGGGGGGGGGGGGGGCTTATGGCTGCCGCGCTATCCCGGCAACCATAAAGGAAGGAAACAACTTCGGAGAGGCCCTGACGTCACTTCTTGTGAAGCCGGAAGTCGGCCATATTGACTGGGCAAATTCTCCTCTCTTGTTTACATCCGAATGTAAAGCAGAAGGCACGACTCTCTCTCTGGCTCTCGGAAAGCACGTGGGCTGCGCAGCGCGCGTGTCGTGACAATCCGAAACCTACGGAACGGGGCTCAACACTCTGGGCCAGCGTGACACCTTCGGCGAAATCATTTCGTCCGAGTATTAACAGCGGAGTTGCAGCTCGCCGACAACGAAGCAAGCACAAGACAACGCGCGCTAGATGCACTGACAACGGGAAGTGTTTTCGCGTCACTAATTCACGCACTGTACAGACAACGCGATCAGTAGTGCGCCTTTTTTCTACTGATGTATTCCGCCACGTGGCCGACGCGGCACCCTGCCACTGTGCCCGTGTTCTGTGGAAACTCACCGACGTCAGCATTCTGAGAACGTGGTGACTTTGAGCACAGTGCAAGTGACACTTGAACGCGGTTGCTCTAACATTGAGATTACAATGCTGGGGGCAGTATAACAGACGGAATAGAAAAGGTGTTTTAATACGTACATGCAAGTTGTTACTGTACACATACTGAACACAAAATTACGTATGTGCACATAGTCCTCATTGCGTCTTGCTGGACTCAACAGTTTCGTCCGTTGTCACAAGCAGGAGCACTGCCCAACTGTCACTGACCTGCAAGTCGTCGTTTCGCTTCGTCATGGTGCCCAACGCAATTTTTCTGAACACTTCAAATGCTTCATCCGCGTCATCCGCCGCATGACACATCGATTAATATGCGCTCGTTCTACGCACTTATTGAGGCCCCATGGCAGACAAAAGGCTTTGTAAACGTTGCTAGAAGTACGGTAACTGTCAGGAGAACACTGCGTGACCAATAACGCGGTGTCATTTCCTCCACACTTTTCACGTAGCGCGCCGGCTGGGCATGCCCTCTCCTATCTTTCCTTTCTCTGTGCCGGCAACGATCAGCGCGCACCTTGTGCCCCCAGGGACGGGAGCTTTTTGGGGCTGGGCCCCCAACATGAAAAAACAATGCCAGAAGTCTACCAGAAGCGGCCGTGTTCCCTTACACCAGCATTTTGTAGAATTACCTGAGATCGGATCTAAATGAGTTGACTGCCAGCCTCACTTCGTGTATAAACGCCGTGACTACGCATGAACCTTGTTGTAGTGATCTACTGTGGCCACGCCGCAGGAAACTTGGTTACTTAGCAAGCGCATGTTTACTACAATCAATATTGCTCATAAAAATTCCAGCTTTTAGTAAAACATTCGAGTATATTGCTATCACATTCGTTGCTTCGCCCTTTTGGAGAAACTGACTTTTTTAATTCATTTATTTGTTAGACTTTTAAAGAAAGATACTGGTGTACCTATTTTTCCATTTTCTTTTAACCCATTAAAGCCCAGTATACCTTAGAAAGTACACTTCCTTATTCAGGAATAAAAAAATACACAACACAATATTCTGATATTGCAGTTTAGAATTTTGGATGCCACCGTTTTTTTTTTCCGATTATCTGAGACTCGCGAGGCTGCAACAGATGCCGTTGTGAATGCATGAAAGAGCCCATTGATGTTTTCATTGTTTCTTCTGACCTTAACCTAACATAAACAATTAGGAGGAGAAGGGGAGTGATGACAGCATTCATGGATACTCTCTCCCAACAATAAAAAGAACATGGACCGAAACGAATGTGAGGAATATAGTTTCTGTTTTGATCCAGGAAACAAATATTGCTTCGTAAAAGGCAAAGGCATAGTTGCTATGTTGCCGAAGTACAGCATAGTAGTTTCTATGAACCAGGTAGCCACTCGCTGGAGGAAAAAACAAACACATGGTGCCATCGCCAACCCTTTTAAGAAGCTATAACAACGGCATAGATGGGGCTGAGCTTTACAATGATGCTGTGAATTAACTACAGCCATTTCATTCCTGAAAAAGAGTGGTTCCAGTCCCTATTTACCCAGATGATAAAAGTGCCACCGACAACACATACAGACTATGCTACTTCACTATAGGTCTACACAATCGGCACACAAAAAAAAGGTGTTAAGTATGTTCCAACTAGCCCAATTTGCTACTGCACTGTAGGTTTCAGCAAAACCTCTACGCGCTGACTTGTCCTTCAGTCGCACAATGGCAAGACACCCACATGGAGTTGTTATATCCAACAGAATTATCAAGAGATTTCTAGCATTTCCTGAGCTTGCTATTACACTCTATTCATACCAACATTTTCACAAAAAGCTCGGGAAATAATTCTTGTTTGCCGCAATACATTACTTAAATGGTGTTTCAAGAAGCGTGACGTTATGCATTCCACAAAGTGCTGGTGCTTCAATAAGCTTTATGGGCCAAGATAATTTTCGTATTTGTTTGGCAAGGGCCTAGCATTTTTGCATCGTAGGAGCTTTCTTATGGCTATGTTGAGGGCCCAGCGTACATTTTAAACACGTTTTACGTTTTAAATGCGTTTTAAATGCATTTTAAAATTTGCACATGTTGTGTATTGAATTTATATGTGCGTAATCTCAATAAAGTCCAGCCAGCACTTCTTTCGTGGGCCTTGCACTGGGATTGATTAGTACTCCAACTAGGCCAGCAAACTACTTTTAGTACTGGTGTACTAGCTAGTAGTGATGGAAAGCAACCTGCTTTTATAAATCCCCGAATTGAAGGCCCAATTATCATTGCCATTTTTTTTTTTTAGGCAGCATTTCTTGCGCCGCGCGGCGCAGCAGCCAGCCCCACACAAAAGTGGCTCCTGTGCCGTACAGAAGTGACGTCACTTCAAAAATTTTTATGTAAAGTTATTTAAATGTATAAATTATCCATGTATAATGTGCTAAACCTACAAATATTTTACTAAGAAGGTGTTTCGCAAGTCAGTCAATCTATATTTGGTAATTAAGCACATATTACAAAAATTTTAAATGCGGAGGGCGCCATGGGTGCTGCGGCTGCAAAAGGTAAACAGTGCGAGATGGTAGCTGCCTGCGATGTGTGTTGTTGGTGAAAACTCCAACAAAATCGTGGCCATGGTCTAGGCCGCCCTCAAGGAGCACCGGAGACCCTGTGTCGTCGTCGCTGCTTCATGTGATTGCTGGATGCCTAGTTGAACCTGGAGGTTTTTGCCTAGACCATTGCGGTGGCACGTCAGTATTTTGAAGCGGCCTGCCAGTTACCACGTCGGGTGATGGTACACTAAGCGACATAAAAAAGTTTCCTGAGACTATGTTCCAGTGCGCCTTTTTGTCCTCAAAACTTTCCTGAAATCAGCATTCCTGACACGTGTGCCGGAGAAACCAATGCAGCCAGCTGCATTTGAGTTTTTCGTGTCCTTTTGTGTCTCGCCGATTAAGAGCAATAATTTGTAAAACACTTTATCATGATAAATATAGCCAATTCTGTGAGAGTCATCAACCATCCAATATTAAAGTGCCTGTGGACAGGAAGACCACTAGCAGCAAGTCAGGCTGACGGGAGGCCGATGAGGATGCGAAATTGTTAAAACAATGCATGCGCGAACAAAAAAAAGAAAAAGTAAAAAAGACTGCAATAAGGCTCAAATCACAACAATGCATGCGCGAACAAAAAAAAGAAAAAGTAAAAAAGACTGCAATAAGGCTCAAACCACCGACCTCACCAGTTCTTATCGTGCCACCGACCTCACCAGTTCTAACCGCGGCGCACGAGCCACCCCCACACAGAAATGGCTGCGCTGCACAGAAGCGACGTCATGCACTTTTCCGGTTAGGCGCTTTGTTTGAATAGTCTGAGTGTTTAGCGGTACATCTAGGCGTAAAGATAGAAGCAGTACAAGTTACGTCCAAACGTAAAAGTAAAAAAAAAAATGTTAGGTGCAGCGTGACAGCAATACAAAACTGTCTTGTTCATCATTCCGAACCGATTAGCTGCTGTGGCATAGTAGGTTAACTTTTACTGGTTCTATCTTTAGGTCTAGATGTACCGCTAAACACTCCGACTATTCAAACAAAGTGCCTAACCGGAAAAGTGCACGACGTCACTTCCGTGCGGCGCAGCCATTTCTGTGTGGGGGTGGCTCGTGCGCAGCGGAGCAATCTCTGCCTTTTTTTAATACAGTATTTCATTCTTACCAGCAGTTGCAGCTTAGCAAGTAAAGTTTCAACTGCTATAGCTTGAGTGTGTCACTATGAAAGGAAATTGGGGAGGATTCCGTACCATGTTCAATCTCTTGATGGTCCGACTCCATATATACATAATTGTTTTGTGTAGCGGTCTTATACGAGAGTTTTTTATGCTAATACTTCATTCACTACTGCATTGCTTTTTGTACAAAACTGACTATTGTTGCATGCCTTTTTGTGTGTGTGTGAAGAAATAGCTTAATTATGTTACATAATTATGTTACATAGTCTATCTTTACCTGCAGAAGGAGGATAATTCAGCCCTTGCACAGTTCTACTGGGCCGATCAAGAGCTCAATCTTGTGGCTACCGAGTTGGACAGCTTTGACGGCCGAAAGGACCCAGAGCGATGTTCTGCATTGATCAACCAGCTTCGTGTCTGTCAGGATAGGGTAAGCCACGATTTTGTCTGTCTATTTATGTGAAGCTACACGGATTTTCGCCACCATGTGCAGGTGCTAGGGATTTGCCATGACATCATGGATGAAGCCATCCCCAATGCTCGAGCGAATCGAGACTTCCGTGCAAAGTTTCCCGATGATGTGCTGCAGGAAAACATGTCTGGCCTGCTTTGGTTTGGTGCTGAGGTAGGATAACCTGTAAGGATTATGATTTGCTTTGGGTGCAAGCATTTTTCTTTTCTGAATTGCAGTGTCTTGCTGCGGGCTCAAATATTATGAACAGAGAGCAGGAGAGCTCTCAGATGAGGCCATTGGCGAGGGCTCTTACAAGGTCTTTGGACAATGTTCGCTGCCTTTTACGGGAACAGTGCCTTCGAAACCTGCATGAATACCCAGAAAAGGCAAGTTCTATTTCCTACAGGGAAAGTTGTGTTCTGAAGTTTTAGCTGTTATACTGTTACTTTTTGTGGGGTTCTGGATGCAGTGTAGTTCCTATGTTCACATTTGCATATCTGATCTCAGTATCTGCCTGGCTGCTGGTTAGCAGAGCAGTCAGTAGTAAGTAGCTCATGCACCTGATCGATTCTTTCTGGCACATGGTGCCTGGTGGTGCCCACAGCAGCCAAAAAGCTCTTGCATAAGCTTGAATCAGTCTTTCAATGCTTTTCTGGTCACTAAACTCCTCTGCAACAGCATGGGGAGAGCTTGCTATGTTGCCAGAGCAGGTGATGCGCTAGGAGCACTCGGGGAGCATTGAGGAGCACTTTGCTGCACAAGGGGAGCTAGGGGCCCGAGAAGTCCAGCAGAATAGGCGTTCAGTTTTTTCTCGTTTTTCTGAATTCAAGTGACTAACAGTTATGAGAATTGTATGCTAGGACACGGTTGGTGTGTGTGAATGACCATGCCCAAGACATGCTTCGTACAGGGTTTTCGCTCCAACCACAGATTACGAGTGAAGAGTTGTCTTTTAGTTTGCCTTGGAACGGTGATGGGATAGATTAATAGGAACATGCAATACCGTGAGGGAAAGTTGTTGTATTTACCTATAAACACGTTAGTGTGCGGGAAAGATATCATTCGGATTGCCGACTTAATAGTGAATGAAGCTGTTTATTCCATATCTTGGTAGTCTTTGTAGGTCCTTGCTAGTTTATTAAGCCTTTCAGATTCTTTTCTTATTTGCAGTTATCGAAAAAAGTTTTTTTTTTGTTTTCATTGACTTAATGTCAATAAATCTGTTTTTTTTTTTTGTTATTTACATCAGACTTCTCTGTTTTTGTTTTTCCAATAGCTTGTTGCCTTCATTCACTGGTCTTCAACAGTTTTTTTTTTTTCGCTAGATAAAGTGTTATTCATAGCTTTCCGTTTCCTGATGTAATTTCCAGTATCTTTATTTCTTTCAATCGTGTCATTCTTGCTTTGTTTGCTGTAAATTAGTGTCTTGTCTGAGTGATGTTCTTAGGCATATAAATTGAAATAAGCATATATATACACAAGTATAGACTCGATGGGCGTTAGTGCTTCCTCAGCTTAACACATTTCTGAGCATTTTACCCATGTTGCATTTTTCACGTTCTGAAATATATCAAAAGTACTACTGCTTTTCAACACATTTGCCTATTATTTTCACTAGATTAAAAAAATACGGCTTCGTTTCATTTAATCAAGTCTACCCTGGGAGCAATCGTCAAGAAATGCATTGCACCACATGGTGCAAATGCAGTCCATCTAAGCAGTCAGAGTGATGCGCTTTGGGATTTGTGAAAGCGCCATTATACTCAAGTGCCCTTACGACGCTGCATGTAAAGTGCAACAAACTTTTGTTCATGCAGTATTATCCACGTAACATGTATTTGTCAAAGTTACACGCTGGAAATGTACAGAACGTGGTTGAAAGCTCGGACAGGCTAGACTAGATAGGGACCCTAGAGATCAGTGTATTGACGCTGCACGCAGGCGGTACCTTGCAAAAGTTTCGTCCTTCCAAGTTTCAAGTGTTGTCAAATATGTATGTTAGACAGAGTGAAGTTAGCTTTCATGAACTGCTAACACAGCAATGTAGGGCTTTTTTTTTTTAATGTGGCCATGCGTCATGGCATAGGTGGTCTGATTGTAAATAGTGTGATCGGCTCTGGCTCAACTCTCTCTCGCTGTGAGGCTTCATTTTGGGAGCAGGTGTGTTTATAAGGCTTGTGCCAAGTAAGAAGTCCGAGTAAATATCGTGTGCCTGGATAAATACTTTTGTGCTTCACTGCCTGCAGTAAGGAACTGCACTAAAACAATGTGTGCAGGGAATATTGCTGCGTCTAACACAACTGGATTCATCACAGCCTTGATATCTTTAAAAAAAATATACGAAAGTAAGTTTTTCACATGCATATGTGACGGCCCTTATTACGTGAGTGGTAGTTGAGTGGTAGTTGAATCATTGAGTGAGTGGTATGAGTGGTAGTTGAATCATTGAAGTTTGGTGTCAGGTACACAATTGCCTCAAACCACTGCAGCATTCAGCGGAAAGAAGCAAGCGCAACGGATGCCCCCTTGTTGACCACGATTGTATCAGAGGCGAAGGCAACCAAACGAAAGACCTTTATTCCAGTAATGCTCGCGCATATAAAGGGGCACCATGGCTGATACGCATGCGCAGTTGCACATGACACGCTCGATACACCTTCCTTTCTTTAGGGCAAGTTATACTGCATAGAAACTGAATACACTTGCTGAAAATTATCGTCGTAGTACAGCCGACGCGGCTGATGTGTTAGACGTGCTGATCGCCTAGGAGCCGGCGCCGCCGTTGTCGTGCTGGACGTGCCGACTGTCCCCGGTGGCAGCGTATGAGCCGGACCAGCTGAGCACTGTGGCGAAAGCTCATTTTTCTCGGCTGCGTCCTCGTTGTCTGAGTCATTGCTTTCAGTTGTGCCAAGCACGAAAGGCTCACGCGTCCTGAGCAGATGCTGTCTATTGCGCCGCAGCAGCTGGTTGTCTTCTGTGACTACTTGGTAGGACTGCGGTGCTAGCTTGCCAACGACCTGGGCCCTTCGGATCCACTGTTTGCCTCTACCCGGACTACCTCTCCTTTCTTTAGCGGCGGCCAAGTTCTCCGCGCGTCGGGTGGGTTGCGCTTGAATACTAGGGAGCAGGGTTCTTGCGTGACGTCTGGGAGGGGAGTGCGAAGTCTTCTTCCCTGCAGGAGTTCTCCTGAAGACCGACCATCTTCAAGAGGAGCGGTGCGATAGGCCAGAAGACCCAGCCAGATGTCGTCTCGGGTTTCCGACGTCTTCTTCACTATTCTTTTCACAATTTGCACCCCTTTCTCAGCAAGTCCATTGGAGCAGGGAAATCCGGGACTCGATGTTATATGGTTGAAATCGTACCTGGATGCGAAAAAGAAGTCATGAGAAGAAAACTGTGGCCCATTGTCAGTGCACACCTCTACTGGTATCCCATATCTTGCGAAAATAGCGCTAAGTTTGGAAATGACTGTCCTTGCCGTAGTGCTTCTGGGAAATTCGTCAGGGCATCAAAGACGCACAAATAAGAATTTCCCCCGTACTGGAAAAGGTCCACGCCCACCTGGTACCACGCGTGAGGCGGCGTTGGTCTCGAAATGATCGGTTCGCTCGGGCACCCTTGCTTTACTCTTGTTCAGGTTTAAATGCGCTTCGTGAATGCGTTTAAGCATTTGCGGCCGCATGTGTCTCTGGTTTGCTACTTTACATCCCTTCAGTAGCGCTCCCTGCACTTCAGACAATTCTGAAGCCAACTGTTTCACCGGGCCTTCAAGGCTATCGCCTCCTTGTTCTTCGACGTAACGACTAACGGCTTGCAGTTCTTGATTTTTTGTAGTCTCTACCACCAAGCGGTTGAGGGTTTTAGTGCTTACCAAATCCAGCATAACAGCGACTGCGTGAACTTAGTCTTCTGTCGAGCCTGCGTATTTCTCGTTGCTTGGTCGTAACGATCTGGACAGCATGTCGGCAAGGACCAGCTGCTTCCCTGGCATGAATCGGAGTTTATAATCGTATGTCAGCAAACGAAGGAAGAATTGTTGAAGTCGCGGTGGCATATCTCCGATACCCTTGGATGCGATGGCTACAAGAGGCCGGTGATCTGTTTTGATAATTTCGCGGTCATACACAAAGTGGCGAAATTTTTCGCATGCAAAGGTGATGGCCAGGGTTTCTTTTTCTATTTGTGAATACATTTGTTCGGCGTGTGTCATAACACCTCAAGCGTAGGCTATCAGTCGCCAGTAATCACCATACTGCTGAAGAAGAGCTGCACCCAGTCCACTTTTTGACGCATCTGCTGTTATTTTAGTTGCCCTAGCTGGGTCAAAGATAACAAGAACTGACGCCTGACTGAGCATGTGACAAATCGCTTTCCACTCGCTAGCGTGGTTTTCAGTCCATTCAAACAACGTTTCTTTCCTGATTAGACTGCGCAGAAGCTTTGTGTTTTTGGCCAGGTTCGGAAGGTATTTTCCGAAATAGTTTCCGAAAAGGTCAGAGCTGTCTTTGCGGCTTCTGACCTCGGTTCCTTTCGAGATTCCGTTGCCGTAAGAAACAAGTTAAACTTTTTTGAAACGTCCCAGTTTTTTTAGATGTTGCCGGCTAGGAGCAGGGGATCCGGAGGCTTCACTAATTCCATCTCGTGGGCCCGCGTTGTGTAGACATGTCAGGTTCCGCTCCCATAAAAGCGAGCCACTTCTGACACCATGTGTCAGAGGCGAAGGCAACCAAACGAAAGACCTTTATTCCGGTAATGCTCGCGCATATAAAGGGGCACCATGGCTGATACGCATGCACAGTTGAGGTTGCACATGACACGCTCGATACAACGATGACCCCAGCAGTGGCTTCTGTACCTGTATGAAACTATAGTCGAAGTTTTATGACCATAAAAGCATTGAAAAACTCTGCTTGAATGGAAGTGCTTATTGACATAAATGGAGAGGTAAAAAAACTAGTCTTAGTGGGGAGTGAACCCAGAACAAAAATAATATCGAAGAAATATCATTGACATCTGCGTAACTGGGGATCTTGTAAATAGTAATAAACAACTGCCTGTGTACTGTGTAGGACAGTGTAGCAATGAATTGCTGAAACATGTCACCAGACACTCCAGTAGCATTTTGTTCACTAAAAAAGTGACAATGCAACATGGGACATTGTTTTTTAATGATAATAAACATGGTAAGACTAGCCCAATAATAAATTGAAACAAATGTGTGGGTGCACTATGTATCTCACAAAGTAAGCCATTCTTATTGAATGACTGGAAGTTAGTGAACTCGGGTTGTGCTCCATTCATTTATTTTATGGAACTGCTGCTCCCATACCACATACACTGCAGCTATCCTGCAGAATAAATAATATAGATCAGTCCACATGTCCGTGTTGTTTTGCCTCCCTTAGGGCACATATCTGATATCAAGAAATGTTCAATAATTTCAAACAGCAAGTTCATGCATCATCAGTGTTGTATCGGTTGCCAAAACAAGGAAAAAACTAAATACGTTGCTCATTACACCAACAAAAAGGAACGCGTTACCGCCCTACGTTACCAACAAAAAAATGTAACGCATTACCATTACAGTTACCAAAAAAAAAAAAAAGTAACGGACGTTACCTCTGCCGTTACTCAGAAATAATACATATCAATCCTTTTGTTTTTGCTGCAGGAACTCTCAGTAATAATATTTTAAAGCTCACACTTACTTTTCACACAAAACATTTAGGCCAAACGACAGTTTTACCCAAACTGTTACTTAAGCTAGAATTGCTTGTAAAAATACACTGAGCCTTAGCAATGTCATAGAGCTCATGGTTAGTTGCCTATATAGTTGCATGCGATGGCTTCGAACTCCAGCACATGGTGAAGCTATTTGTCTCAACGTCACGTCATGCACAATGCGAGATTCAATCATAAACGCCTTAACTTGAATTCCCACAAACTAGCCCAGTTATCTGTTCTCGTAAAAATAAATGCTCTCCGCTGAGGACGCATCACTGGACCTTTAACAAATTTACGTCAATTATTTCAGCGTGCTTCTCCTGGCGAAATAAATGCGATAAACGTGTAGTAGTAAAGAATTGTTTTAATGGCCTCGTCACCTGGGAATATATTTGTGTATAAATATTGCTCACTTTAAACGGTTTACTTACCGCAAAAATTGTGAGCGTTTATGTGGAGTTGTTCAAGATCAGCCTCACTCGGGAGCTTTTTAATTAGAAACATTAACGAGAACGCAGTCTGCCATTGCTGCACGGGCTAAGTTGAGCATGCGAACAAATTACATACTCATCATGCGGTCGGCAAGAAGATTGGGCATACCATCGGGAACTTTCGTGGTACAAGACAGATTGGGGCGCAAAAGCGCTTCATCAGCTTTCTACGCTTCCGCAGCAGAAAAAGGTCTACGAGACCTTTTTTATGAAGAGAAGGATCACTTCCTTTCTGGATTGTTAGGCGGAGGTACAAAAGCTGGCTTTTGTCTCTGTGCCGGTACAGAAGTGTGGTGCTGTCGTGTACAAGGTGGCAGCTACAGTAATCACAGTGAATAGCCAGAAAGCCGTCGATGTTGTTCCAAACATTATTGTCGTGCTCTCGAAGACAGTCATTGAGACACCTGCTTGTCTGGACAATGTGGCAGGCTCCACACGACAAAGGGACTCTGTAGACTACCCCCCCCCCACACACACACACATTCCAGAAACCGATTAGATGCCTTACCTGGCATCCAACTTCGCGTCTCGTGACTGGACTGCTTCTCTATGAGAGCGAGGCTAACTTGCGTAGGGACGAAAAAACCACATCGACACCAACGTGCTGGCTGATCTTTTTCAACCTGTGTGCAGAAAGTTGATCCTTTAAGAAATGACCGCGACTTTTTCGCGATTGCTCATGCTTTCCTGTACGTTGTATGTGCCCCTGAGCTCTGTAGATGCTTTCGGCCACAGCAACAAGTAATGTCTCAGGATAGCCAGCCTTTCGAAGACGAGCCACAGCTCCTTATGTCCACACAGAAAATCTGTGCCGTCTAAAAATACCTCCCCCCCCCCCCCCACCCCTTCCAAATTCCTCAAACTAAATTCCATCCACACTGGTAGGCGACAACGGTCTGACGCTGCAACAAAGGAATTCGTCGGGGCGAGTTCTGGGAATGTGGCATCTTCGGAATGAAAAAGTATCGAGTAACATGGCACCTTACGTTACCGAAAAATGTTAACGCAAGTACGTTGCCCGTTACAGTTCCGGAATTGTAGTGAGTACGTTACTAAGTTACTAAAAAAAGTATTGCGTTAATAGTAATGACGTTACTTGTAACAGGTTACCGCCAACACTGTGCATCCATACATTGAAATATTATATATATATATTATAACATATATCTTTGACTGTTAATTTTTTGTCAAACTTTTGATCAAATAATGGCTTCCTCTAGTATGTAAAGACACTCAATATGAAGTGTTTATCAGCAAACGTTGACAATATTTTTTAATGCACATTACAATCATTTTAATTGCATTAAAATGCTCGATATCTCACGATCCTCATGATTCAGACCCATTGCTAGCATGATTGAAACTGACATCGCTTTGTTGGAAGCATAAAAGTTTTAGTGAGGTTGTACGACAATCGAGTGATGTACAGAACCACAGCACTGGACAGGCCTTGAGAGTAGTCGCGAACCTACATGTGCTCATTTTTCCTCAGAATTACGTAGAACTAGCCAAGCTTCCTGGCATTTCACAAATCGTTTTGCATTCTCGCAAACATGCAAAGACAATATCCAGTATAATATATGCCACGGTGGTCTATTGGTTATGGTACTAGACTGCTGGTCATGGGCTCAAATCCCAGCCACGACAGTCGTAATTTTGGAGGAGAAAATGCTTGAGGCCCTAGAACGCAGAAACATCCTCCATATTATGCTTGTGGCATTTTACGATGCCCACTTTCTTGGTTAATTTGCATTTCGCATTTGTAGGTTCAGCCCTGGGAATGTTAGCTGACATATACTGCTTAACATATCAAGTGTGCCACAGCTAATTATCTGATCATAACTGCTCTTTTCTTTCTCTTTTAGCTGAAAGAATCATTGAAGACATTCGACAGGCTCTTTGCTGAGTTTGAATTGAGGTAAAATTATTTCAACAATTTTATAAAAGTGATTCAGTGCAATATTTACTTTATTTTTTCATTGCAGTTATGTGAGTGCTATGGTACCTGTGAAATCTGCCAAGGAATACCACTTGCAGCAAGAAGTTGTGGTATTGTTTTCAGAAACATTGCAAAGGTTGGTTTTTTGCATGTAAATTGCTGCATGATTGTAAAATAAGGAGAAACCTAAGATGTTTTCCTATAGACACTTTACATAAAAGGCCTCCCCAAGTGCCTTTAACTCAAACTACTCCAGTCCACCATGTTTAAGGTGGCTACCTACCACGACTGCTGGTGCCCGATGTTTCACTAGTATGGCAGCCAGCCCTCGCATTGTGAATTGTGCCAGAAATGTTTGCTAAAGATGTTTGGAAAGTACTGTGTTTAGTTGTCCCCAACGAGGCTACCACGAGAACGGAAAAGTATGTGCGACAGACCTTTGTAAACAAACGCATGTTTCGCATATACTACACCTGTGCGCAGTGCATGTGTCAGTGCCATTAAGATCGTGGAAACACTAAGCTATAAAGGCATGCCGTTAATTTGTACGCAAATTAAAATGCTTGTCAACATGATACATAACATCGGATCAACCATCACAAGTACATTGCAGTGGCTTCCATACTAGGCACTGGCCTAAATTCCGATATCTTCAGCTTTGTGAGAAATAGGGAAATACTACGTTGCTGGCAGTGCGGTTCAGGGCCACGAAGCATGCGGGATGAAACTTGCAGTCTGTTGTAGTCAGTGGAGTCAGGACACGGTCTAGCAAAGGCAGTAATTACTATAAATGCCTGTTTTCAAAATCATAACCGCTATTTAACCTCAAATTTTGGTTTCAAGTACCGCTGGAGTCCAGTATTCATGTTTCCCGGAGAAATTGAGCTTTTGGAACACTGTAGGGTGCAACCTATACTCCATCTCATAAGTTATCTTCAGTACTGTCAAGCCTATAAGGCTTTTTAGCCAATAGGAAGGTCGATTAGCCTCTACACGTGTATTCGCATCGCGTCGTCCGATCGGCATCTCTTCCCCGTCTCCTCGCTTGCGCAGGTAGCAGGTGCTTCTGTGCAGCAACAGGACGATGAAGGAATGCGAAACCGTGGAGTGTCATCAGGGAAAAGTAAAGTGTAGATTAAAAAAAAAACGATATCCATGCAGTTTTTGTTTTGTCGTTTACTTTTTAAATGGCGCTTCACTAGGTCACACAAGAATTTTTACTTAGACAGTGGAAGTTGTTCGGTGCCCAATGAAAAGCTTTGTATCACCAGAATTATTTAATTGCTTCATCACAAGCTTCAAAAGCATGATGTGAGGAGGTGAGCTTGAAACCTTCACCACTCACTCGATGTATACTTCACAAGCCCAATTTCTTGCCGTAGTTGGTATCGGAGCAACTCTGAGTTGGAGGATCACATAATGCGGACGCATCATGTCATGCGCGCATAAAGTACATTCAAATGACATGCCTATGCCAGGCTGTGCACAAAAGTGGTGTTCTGTCGTTTCGATGTTCTCTGTATTGTACTGCCGGTTTCTGTGGAATGGATTGTTTTATGCACGCACGTTTGGAGAGGCTGGCATGGATCACGTATCCTTACCACCATACACCGCGTCGCAACGCTGCAATTCCTCTGAAGGACGATGCACCAAAAACCCGCCAAGCGTTGTGAATTCTGGAACCGGCACGGTGTGAGAACGGTGAAAACACCAATGCAATTGAAATAGAGGCTGCTTAGTCTCTCATCTCGCTCGATGCAAAGTTAAAAAAAATACTGTATACATTCTGTCTGTGTGTTCTAATATTTCTGTCAATCTTCATACTTCTAATCAGGCAACAGATTGCACAAATTACACAGGTCGTTTTGAATAGTTCTCGCAGTCTGACGTACTACTTAGACGCACGCAAGACCCTTCCATCACCTCCATCATGTTGGGGAGCACACCCATGAAATAAAGGTCAAACATGATCTAAGAGTACTACGCAATAGAAAACACGGACGGGGAAAAACACAAGGACAAGCGGCCCAATCAGCAACTGGCCCAATCGCCCACTTTGTCAAGGTCAAGTGGTGTTCAGTCTGGCATTTCACCTCTAATTGGCGTGCATAGCACTGCAAATATTGACAAACGAGATCGTGAGCACCCAGTGCTTGCATTAATTACTCGTCGCTTCTCGAAATTCTGAAACGTGCTTAGGGGCCCTTTAAGGAAGAAAAATTGAGCCTGTGCGGTTAGACTGAGTTAGTACGAGGTGAAAAGATGCTTCTGGCCTATTGCACTCTGGCTATTTGCACCTGTGTAGCCCTTCTCAGCCATGCCGAAAAGAGAGAGACTCTGAAGCATGTTTATTCGATGGTGGCCACAACTCCCCATGCTGGACTAGAAATGGAGAGATCGTATTGTGCAAACCATGCGGAAAAAAAAAAACGCATGGCTATGTTGAACCATTATGCCTTTGTATCATCATAAACAGATGCATTTTTGTTTGCTTTTCTGTCGTAGACACATATCCCACACACATTTCTTCGAAAATTTGAATTTTGTCGAAGTTTTTTGTGCTTATATTTATAATTTTAGGAGCCTAAAACAGTGTTTTGCCTGCCTATTTTTGGTGCCTAAAACCCGGTTTTTTAGTGCCTATAAATCTGGCCTGTGCTGATTACGCTAACCACCACAGCAAGTATATACAGTGTCCTCTGGCGAACAAAAGGCTGCTGCTAACAATCAAGTTGTCGTGATGGTTCAGCGGATCTGGCTACTCACCATTTTACACACCAAGTGCACCGCGGTTGAAGCTATGCAAGGCCTTCAATCAGAGAGCACCTAGGTTCGGTCAGCAAAATGTATATATCCGCACGTCTGGTTACCCCTCTCCTGCAGTTAGTAATGCTCGTGCGAGAAGAGCATGCCCGTAAGGCGCTGCAGTCGGCTACTAATAAAGTACTGAAACAGCGAAGAGTCAAGTGCTGTGAAACGGCAGAGTAGAAACCACATTATGGAGTTCGTTTATTTCTAAGTACTATGACAAAAAATCATGTATTATTGGGCCTAAAAAAGGAACACAAAATCACAGTCGGGGCAGCAAACTATTTTTTGGTGCAGTCACATTTACTCCAAATCTTGCTAGCCTCTACAGCATATTGCGCCTGTTGTACGGAACACAGTGTGCGAAAGTGCTCGGCGCTGGCCGCCCGTGATTTCGCCTCATGAGTTCACCCCGTTTCGCAGGCCGGCCACAGTTGCGTTATTCAACAGTGATGCTGTTATAGTTGTGTGGATGTAACTTCCCGCCAGCAGCTTTTAGCTCTAACGAGCGGTATTTCTTGATCTATGCTACTGAACTCCAAGCTGCTGAATATCATCTGCCTCAGTAGTGCGGCAGCCATGTCATATTGTTCGCCCACTCAGTCGATGAGTCACTCATTACGACGCCAAACTTAATTCCACTACCTTTGCAAAGCAAGACACGAGTGCACAAAAATTTCGATGACTACGAAATACAATTGGCTGGCATCACGCATGAAAAAATTGCACGGGTGCACGCATGGATTCTCCCCTTGCCTTAACTTTTCCTGAAGTGATAGTCAATGTTTCATAGGGAAAGAGTGCGGAGGACCAGAAGAATAAAGGCTCAAACACAACCTCGGAAAGTACTAACTGGCGACTGAAGCTCATCGCGGTTGTGTGTGTACCTTTAATGTCCTGGTCTTTCACGCTATTTCCCTATTGTATGTTCAACCAACTAGCAGACAAGTTGATTCATAAATGTTTCACTCTTAGAATTTCACACAGACTCCGAAGCATGAGTGTAGTGTGCCAGCAAAATCATAGATTGCAGTCTACAGATTAGGCTGTTATACTGATAAAAATTTTCAATCCTCGCCAAGTTCAATCTGCCTATATTACAAAATAATGCACTCAACATATACAATCAGCAGAATTTTCAGCCTATTTTATGCCATATGCAGGATGAAGGCCTCTTGTAGACTATCTCCACTTCAGCCCTTGTGTGATCAGGTCACGGTTTCTGCCTGCAAAAAATTTTGCCACTCCATTATGCCTCTGCTGTCCTTACCTATGTTTATCATCTCTCGACATCTCTTCCATCACTCTTTCTCTCCTTCTCATTGATTGGACCTCTAGAATATCGGCTACCCCTGTGTGTTCTGTGATCTACTCTAGTCTCTTCTTGTCCCCTAGTGTTATAACTGTCATTTTTAATTTCTTCACACATTACATAGCTCTTAACCTTTTGTAGTGTAAAGCATGCCCTGTGAATCTTTTTGCAAGGTCAGAAATACTCGCTCTTCTTCTGGAACGTCACATGGGATGCTGCCAATTTAGACAAGCCCTCATGCGTACTTCGAAACCAAATTAAAATATTTTAAAGGCAACATTTGCCGCTGATAATTGGTCGGAAGAGCCTGTGTATACAGGACATTAAAACAAGGCAAAAATCTTCAGGTTTCGATTTTGGTGTCGGGGGGGGGGGGGGGGGGGGGGCTTTGTTGTGTGTGCTTGATTTGGCTTCAATGATACTGTCAGTATCTTTGAACTACTCCACTTTACAAAAGATGTTCTCGCTTTCAGAGCGATTGAGGTGAGGCTAGTTCCCCAGGAGATGGTGGAGACATATGATCCAGCACTTATGTTCACCATTCCAAGGCTGGCTATTGTTGCGTAAGTTACCCACAGGAAGTTCTGTTACTAAAAGAACTGACTGAAAAATGTTTATTTGCCAGTGGGCTGGTGCTTTTTCCTGATGGCCCTTTGAATGTTGACAAGGACTCTTCAAGCCTTTCAGAATTGTTTCGGCCATTCTACAGTCTTCTATGCAAAATCCGGTGAGTTGTCTACTTATTCTTCATTTTATATACATGTGCTGTCTCAAAATGTAAGCATTTTAATGATGCAGCAGTTAATGTAGTAACCAGAAATATTTTGTTCCTCCCGACCTGTCAGCTTCCCTATAGTTTTTATGTTGAATATCTGATACTGTAAAATAAATTTTGTCAGTTTGCTTTTCAGCGCTTATAGCAGAGGTGCCTAACTGTGGCCAGGGGCTTATCGCTTGTGCCCGCTGTGCTCGTGGCAATCTTTGTCCCCCCCCCCCCCCCCTTTTTTTTTCCTAATGAGCATGTGCGTTAGCTACACTGGCACAACTGGTCTAAAGGTTTGTTTTCAAGGCAAGGCAAGGCTCATGAGTCCTCCAATTTTTTAACTAATAGTAATATTGCAGAATAGTTGATAGGTGGGCTAGTTTGTACAGATCCATTATGACAACTTGGTAGCCTAAACTAATGGAACAAAGGACACAAACGAGTGCTTGTGTATGCCCTTTGTTTCGTTTGTTTGCACTACGAAGTGGTCATAATGGAAAATAAGTATGGCTAGGCTTGACT